>NC_091151.1:48750233-48767733 GCF_040958095.1 Procambarus clarkii | reverse complement strand
CCACAATTTTCCTCGTGCCTGGTCTTTATTTCCCTCCTGTGGTACAGAGGTGGATAAAACTTCATGTCAAAGATGGCATTCTTTCAAGCTCTTTGCCTGTTTTAGCTGGGATGGTCAAAACAATTTAAATATATTGTACATATTGTATAAATATATATATAAATGTTTGTTTCCTCGTTGCTTAATGCTTGTCTGTTCCTATTTTCTGTGCAACACAATAAAGCTTTTTATATCACATAGTCTATGTGTACTGCTTAACTCTCCTGCCTATATGTACTTCCACACTATTCCAACATGTCATTCAATTCTACCACCTTTAGTTTCTCACCGGAATTATTGTTATTTTCTGCATTGCTGCATGTGACCATCACCATTATCATCTCCATTTTCCTCAATATTATCCAACAATCATTACATTTTATTATCTAATATTATTTGACCAATACTCTTGTAATCTCCCATTTTCCCCCAGCATTTCCAGACTTTCTTCAGCATTATTTCCCTTATTCCCCAGCATTGCATGATCATTATCAGTATTTTCTTTCTCTTCCCTAGTATTACCTGACTATTGCCAGCATCATCTCCATTATCCCCAGTATTACATGTCCATTATCAGCATTATCTCCTTTCCAGCATCATGTGACCAATACCAGCATCATCCAACACTTCCCAAACATACCTTAGCCAATACAATCAGCAACTTCTGCATTAAATCCAATACTCTAGACATGATTCCCATGTCATATTGTTTCTGTATTCATATACTGTCTTGTATGTATTGCAAATCTATGTAATACATATTATTCTGCTGTGTCAATAAGTTTGTGGTTGTCATTATTATTTATATGTTACATGTTAAAATATATTAATGTCTGTGCTTAAATGTGGCTACTATGTTGATGGTTTTGTTGCTGTGCTTTCTTTGTTATGTGTGCTTCTAATACATACAGACACATACATCAGTCTGTGTGTTATACAATTCTGGTATATGCATGTCTTTACATATGAACAAGAATATTCAATCGCACACACAGTACAGTAGTTCATCCTCAATTTTTACATGGGATGCATTCCTGGAACACCTCATGCTGAACAAAGCTAACTTTATATAGGAAAAATATTTGCTGCACTTTCCACAAACAAATGCAGTACATAATGAAATATAAAACACTTGGGAGGTGCCATGATATAAGAATGTAATCCAAGAAGTCCATGAAACACAAGATAATTGTTAGGAGTCATGAGTGCTGAGTGTGGTACAGTACAGTACACAAAACAAGTTTTGGTTGTGCGAACATTGTGCACCAATTCCTGTACAGTAGTTGCAAATCTCTCTTTGTGCATTTTAAAAAATGGTATCAAAGCCCAAACCATGTATATACATGCAGCTGCAAATCCACCATGATCAGTCATTTAGATGGTGGATCAACACACACACACGTGGTGGTGTGGTGGAGGCAGACTCCATGCACAATTTCAAATGTCGATATGATAGAGCCCAGTAGACTCAGGAATGTGTACAACAGTTGATTGACGGTTGAGAGACGGAACCAAAGAGCCGAAGCTCAACTTCCACAAGCACAATTAGGTGAATACACACACACACACACACCTAAGAGGCATGAGTTACGAGGAAAGGCTGCGAGAAATGCACCTTACGACACTGGAAGACAGAAGAGTAAGGGGAGACATGATCACAACCTACAAAATCCTCAGGGGAATTGACCGGGTAAACAAGGATAAACTATTCAACACTGGTGGTACGCGATCAAGGGGACACAGATGGAAACTGAGTACTGTACCCACATGAGCCACAAAGACGTTACAAAGAACTTTTTCAGTGTCAGAGTAGTTAATGGATGGAATGCATTAGGCAGTGATGTGGTGGAGGCTGACTCCATACACAGTTTCAAATGTAGATATGATAGAGCCCAGTAGGCTCAGGAATCTGTACACCAGTTGATTGACAGTTGAGAGGCAGGACCAAAGAGCCAAAGCTCAACCCCCGCAAGCACAAATAGGTGAGTACACACACACACACGCACAGATATATTGCAGTGTCTAAGTTTACATATAAACTTGCACATTTCTCGGTTTCATCTAAGGGACTCTGCTGTAGTACTAAAGAATTCTTCTTATGAAGTATGCAGTGACATGCATGTGATGGTTATATTCACATGCAAGTATGTACAGTATACAGCACTATAAACACTAAATCGTTCACTTACAACATCTTTACCTATGTACCAGCACGTGTGTACACAGTGTATAGATGTATCTCAACTTTTGTGGGTCTGTGTTATGCACCCACATAAAAAAAGAATCATATTCACACACACACACACACGCTTGGATACTAACACTAAGATCTGCCCACGGAGACTGTTAACACATCAGCAAGATTGTATATACTGTGTAGGTGTGTCCTGGCTTTCTTTGCTTGTGTCCTGTTTATACCTCTCATTATCAAATCCCTGGCATGGAATATTGATATATACTATATATATATATATATATATATATATATATATATATATATATATATATATATATATATATATATATATATATATTATATATATTATATATATATATATTATATATATTATATATATATATATTATATATATTATATATATATATATATATATATATATTATATATATTATATATATATATATAGTATATATATAGTATATATATATATATATATATATATATATATATATATATATATATATATATATATATATATATATATATATATATATATATATATATATATATATATGTGTGGTCTTCTCATTTTACTACTTTGTCTTTCGTCTGGCATATAACCAGCTGCTTTCTCTGCATTTTATTTTAAGTTTTTAACTTGTCTTCATAATCAAGCCTGAGTTTCAGTGGAAACTTTTTTTCCATATAAAATTAATAGTTTTCTAGCAAATTGAACCTTTTTTATACTGGTTCTCACATTTATACAATGCTGTATTTGTTATATATATTTATTTCTTTACTTATTCTTTATTTTTATAAAAGACAATTTTATTTTGTTTTTAAACAAGTGACTGGTTTGGCTATTGCAGTTTAGCCAAGAAATCACTAAGTCAAATACAGTACACAGTTAGCATAAGGCCTACTGATTGGAAAGAAAACAATTATCATTGTAAATATCTTTTCTTTTCTGCTCCAGAGCATATAATTATCCTTAGCAGTCCATTCTTATCCATAGAGGAAAAGACAGGCCCTTAGGCCAAAATCCTAAATGAGTGCAAATTTTAAACTCAAGATATGTAAAGTATTTGAATAGCCTGTCAACTGAGGCTTGTACTCCAGTATGCTGCTTACTGACTGCCTCTGACTTAAACTAATACAGATGGTCTATTTTCCTTCAGCATGCACAGGATTTTCATAAATGAGAGGTGAGTGTTCCAGTGCATGACGTAGACTGCCAGTGGTGTGCACCGCTTGCTCTGTTATGGCTTGATTTACTTCACAATTTGCTGTTTTTTTACTGTAGATTTTCTAGTGGTATGATATAAATAGAAATGCACTCTTATGTTCATTTATTATGCATTGCTAATAATTGTTTTCATCTAAATAAATCTGTCGTGAGGAATTGTAACAAGAGAGGCTGCGTCGTGAGTAGACCTGTCATACAGGTGCAATACTGACTATCTGAGGAATTCAGCCAAAGTATTTATTTTTTTTATATATGCTTCATGAAGGCTTTTTCTCAATAGTAACAAACGACAGAAAATTATACAGTATATCAATATTTTTGTCTCGGTGCTCCATTTAGCTGTCTCCATGGAGCCATATAAACTTGTTTGACATCTTTTTAACTTTGTGCCTTGCAAACCCATTTGTTATCCTCTGATGTTTGTTCTTTCTTCTTATTTATTCTCTGATATTTTTTTTAATTTTGTATTTAATTTTTTGCATTTTTCTTACAGTTTTGCTTGAAATTTTATCTAAACTTTTTGTGTGGTTTCTTTTATAAAATTACAGTATTATGTTTTATGTATAATTTTTTAACTTACTAAACTTCTGATTGCTTAAACATTATAATCTAAATAGATAATTTTATTTCCAACAATTGTGCACTTAAACTATGCTTATGAAACATTATTTGCATTTTTTTATTGAATTGAATTGATTGCATGCAGTTTTCTTCCAAATGTTAAGCTCAGAGAAATTGTTGTTTTATAATAATTTATTTTGAACTATAATTGTCTACCTTTACAAATTTGTTACTTTGATTCAAAATATATACAGAATTCTTTACAAATTCATATAATACAATTTTTAAATATAAACTTTTCTTCAAATACTGTAACTGAAAGAAATTGGATCAACAGCCGAGCATCTGTAGTGCGTGGACGTGTAATCAGCGGGCGAGGGACTGGCCTGCGTGGTGTTCGGGTCTCTCACTACCGTCCAGCAGACACAGGTTTTACTCTCACACGGCCTGGAGGATGGTTTGACCTCATGGTTAATGGAGGTGGTGCCGTCAGACTCCTCTTCGGCAAGTCACCATTCTTACCTGTAACTGAGACTGTCTGGGTACCCTGGAATGAGGTGCGTTACTCAGGATTTTACTGTTGGCAGATTTCCAGATTTTCTATTAACTGTGATGTTAATGTAGTAGATTCTTTCCAAGACATTGAGGAATGTATAATACTGTAGTGGTTTGGTACAATTCATTATATTATAATAATAATAATAATAATACACGGAGAGTAATCACACTAACGTGATGTGCCAATGAGAAAATCCATAGGAGAACAAGGAATGCGTGGGAACACCCACCGCATAGGTTCGAACCCTCATCACAGCTCCTTTGGATTTTCTCAGCAATAATAATAATAATAATAATAATAATAATATATCATGCAATATACATTGGATATGTTAAGGTGGTTACATAGTAGGTGAAATAATTATATATTATATAGAGGCACTAGTTACAACATTTCAGGTATAATTGGAAAATCTTCACTGTGAAATGAATTTCAAAATTTCCTGAACTACTCTATTCTGTATATATAGTTGAATGCTGCATGCAAATCCTGTTGTAAATGTACAGTTGTGCTGTACTGTATTTTAATGCATAAAGTTACCTGATTTAATATTTTACCTTATTTTATATACTGTACATACATACATACATCGAGCACACCGTTATGATAGCTTATGTTCCTTTAAGATAATATCCATTTTCACGTACAGTTCAATAATACAAAGTAAAATGTGAAACTTAAAATAGTTCGATTACAATATAGGTCAATATTATATTATAATCAAAACTAGAATAGTTAATTAAATCTAATGTTTTCTCATCCCGCAGATTGTTGTTACAAACACAATAGTCATGACGATGGCAGATGTTGTGCCACCACCACCACCAACACCATGTCCAGACCATAACTACGATGCTCTGAAGCCTGTAGTCCTTGCCACATGGAAACACGGTTTTCAGGGAGGTTGCCCCGAGTGTTCAGCAATCCTGACAGAATCTCAGGTGGTACAAGAGAGTCTCAGCATACCTGGAACTGGACTTCACCTTGTCTATCATTCGTCCAGGTGAGTGATGCATAAAAATGTAGATGGCAGGAAAATCTTATTTCCTGTCTTTATGCAAATGAGATTCATGCATTAGTCATAAAAGAGTATCATCTTTTTCTATAATAATAATAAGAATAATATATTTTTGTATAACTTCAGATTTTATTTTGTTAACAGGGTTATTTTAGGAAAAGTGAGGTGTTTAGAAAAGTGGTAACAACTAGCATGCATAATTGAATTGGTTGATATTGTCATTGCACTAGTGCATGGGTAAGGACTCTGTACTTGTGTGTGTGAAGTATGCAGAGTATTTCAACACCAACTTTTTTATGAAATTTGTATTCTGCTTTTGGAGTACTGTAGGGTACTTGTATAGATGTGAATGATGAATGGAAGTGACAAATTCAGGTGTTAATTTATAAATAAATCCATATTATGTTATCTAATAATGTTATATATGTAATTGAAAGAATTAACACAGTGCTTGACTTATATTTGCCAGGGCTTTGGGTTATGAATCTACCATCCAACTGCAGCTAACTCCCTCTGTGATTCCTGAGACCCTGCGTAGGATATATTTAAGAATCACCATCGAGGGTATCCTCTTTGAGAAAACCTTCGAAGCTGACCCAGATATCAAGTTCACTTACGCCTGGAACCGTCTCAATGTCTACAGGTGAAGGACTTTCAAGATGGACATTGGAATATATGATTATATGTGGATGGAAATATAAAACTTCCTTTTTTCATTTTTGAAACAGTTTTTGTATACAATTATAGCAGCTACTTTATTTTGACAAAGTCTGTCAAGTTTGACAAGTCTGCTCTTTGTTTCTTTATTAGACTAAAATGCTGCATCTGTTATTTATATTCATTATATTTGTTTCCTATTAAACAGAAATTTAAATTATTTTGTTTATAATTTAAATTATTTGTTATTTTATAAATTAATTATTTAAATTATTAATCAAAACATTACTAATTTCCATATTTTATTGGTATGTGCAGGCAGCGTGTCTATGGAGTAACATGGGCTGTCGTTAAGGTTGGGTTTGCTTATAGCAACTGTGACCAGATCATATGGGATGCCCAGACTACTCAAGTCTCGGGGCATGACATGAGCATCTCGGACATTGGTGGGTGGGATCTCTCTATCCATCATAGATACAATTTCCATGAAGGTGAGTCGGAGACAAAAAGAATATTTCTCTTTCATGCTCTCAATTTGGGTGTTGTTTACTCTTTGATCTTTTAAATAGGAAATTTTGTCTTCAAATGCAGTATGTAGTACGCCTTACCTCTATTACAAATGAGTTCCTTAACTGCTGCCAATGTTTCACCATGCATTTGCTTATATTGGGGCAGTCTACCTTTCTGGTGGCTTTTGTCCTTGACTTGGGTTGATCTAATCAGGCAGCTAGCTCAGGGAGCCACTGAGGAGATCCAGCAGGAAGAGGCATTGTCAGTGCTAGATTTTTCATATTTTTCCTTTGACTAAATTTATTTCCCAAGTACTGTACTGTGTAGTAACACTTTTTATTATTATATTATTAGGAGGGGTACCCAGCTGCACCTGGGTCTCTCCCCTCCCACTTTCCCACTCCCTTCCTCTCCCACCTCTTTTTGTTAACTCATGAGAGTTAATAAAGTACTGTACAGTAATTGCAATGCTCCTGGTACCTCATGCCAACTGCTCTGAAAGGTCTAATAAATGTGCATGAAGTGAAGTAGTGTGCGAGATCATAACCCAGTTCCTGCTCACAGAGTTTGCACCTGGAGTGCTCAGGATTGGGAGATCCATCACTTGTAGCCACCTGCCACAGGTAACGGTAACCCAACCTGATACTTTGTCTGAAAAAAATTAAGAAATCTTGGGATTCAGCCTAGTGCCTAAATCTAGGGACTTTCACCAATTAGTGGGTTGGGGGGTCACTATTTTTCTGATACCCCTCTTAACAGGACTAGTAGGAGCAACCTTGACCAGCATATTTCCATCCCGTACCCCAGACCTTGCACCCTGCAAAGTTGAGTGAGGCTAGCTAGTCCCAAGCATCTGACCTCCAACCATGGACAGATAGACATTCTCTCTCATATAGATTACAAAGTACCTCTGACATTTCTGTGGAAATACGGTAAAACCTAACTGGGATTTCATGTCATATTCATGCATTTTGTTGATCAATTGACGTATGCCTTTTGTAAGCAATGGGTTGTTTAGCCTTTTGGTGATAGTGTTAAGTTAGCAAGGTACTGTGCTTTTATGTTTCTGACAGCTTCAGTGAAATTTCTTATGGAGGAAATAGGAAATAGGAAATGACTGCATTGTGCAGTCTGAAGCTAATATTCATAGTCTCTAGTCGTGATTTTAGGTGTACTGTAGTTGATAATATTATTGAAACTTTAATAGTGACTTGTGGTAACTATTTTGATTAATGTATTAAAGTTTATGATGATCTACAGGTTCTTATTTTTTATTAGGTTCTTTGAAATTTTGTTGAAATTTATTTCTTTTATTTCCATATTTAGGTATCCTACAGAAGGGTGATGGGCGTAATATGCATCTCAAACAGAAACCACGTGTGCTGCGGACATTAATGGGAGATGGTCATCAGAGGGAGGTGTCATGCAGAGCCTGTGATGGGCCGGCAGACAAGCAGCGTCTTTTGACTCCTGCAGCCCTGGCTTCAGGTCCTGATGGATCACTATACATTGCAGACTTCAACTTGATTAGACGTGTTTTACCAGATAACACGGTAAAAACAATAGTGAAATTAAAGTAAGTATTTTAGCTTGCGTAATAATTTAGCTTCAGTAATAATTCAGATTGTACAGCAGAATGTTTTCCTGTATGTGCAGTACAGCAAAATAAATTTGTAACATGCATTTTTACTAGTCATAATTTCTTCAACATTTATTAATGATACTCCTTACATAGTATTTCATATCTTAATTTACCTCTTGTGTTCTTACAGTGAGACTCGAGTTTCTTACCGTTACCATCTGGCTGTGAGCCCAGTCACTGGAGATGTTTACATAAGTGACCATGAGGCCCATCTCATCCTGAAGGTTCGGGACCCAGATGACTTCTCCAGGCCTGAAGAAAACTATATGCCTTATGTAGGATCTGGTGAACGCTGTCTACCTGGAGATGAAGTGGGTTGTGGTGATAACTCACTTGCTCGAGATGCCAAACTCCAATATCCCAAAGGAATGGCTCTGTCTTTTAATGATGTTCTTTACTTTGCTGATGGTACTAATGTTCGAGCAGTAGATGCAGATGGAATCATCAACACAGTAATTGGCACTCACCGACATCGTGCACATTGGAGACCACTACCATGTGAAGGAACTGTACCTGTATCTGAAGTTAGTTTGCGCTGGCCCACTGCCTTAGCCATCAGCCCCTTAGATGACTCTTTATATGTACTGGATGATCATCATGTGTTGCGACTGACTCATGATGGACAGGTGAAAGTAGTGGCTGGCAGACCTCTCCACTGTCCTCCCTTGGGACATGATGTACCATCTGACCTTGCAGCTCATACCACTCTACGGTCTCCACAGAGTCTAACTTTTGCCCCTAATGGAGACCTTTACATTGCTGAGAGTGACAATGAACGTATCAACCGTGTCCGTGTTATTGAAACAGACGAACGGATTCATGACTTTGCTGGTGCTGATTCAAAATGCAATTGTCAGGAGGAAAGCTGTCTTTGCTATGATGAATCTCATGTATTGGCTGCCACAGCTGTCTTCTCAACCATTTCAGCTCTGTCTGTGACCCCAGATGGTTCGGTACATGTATTAGATCAAGGTAATCTGCGCATTCGTTCTGTCACCTCCTCTATCCCTGAGCCAAATGCACAGCGTATTTATGAGATCTACTCCCCAGAAACACAAGAAGTATACATATTCAACAGATTTGGCCATCATGTGGAAACGCGCAGCATTCCCACAGGACGTACAATCTACATGTTTGCATACAATGTAAACACTAGCAATGGCAAATTGTCTACAGTCACAGATGCTGGTGGGAATCGTGTTTCCTTCCTCCGTGATTATGCAGGACAAGTGACTATGATAGAGAACTCCCGCCAACAAAAATGCCGATTACATATGTCACGGACACGCCGCCTAGAAGAGTTGGTAACGCCTGATGAACACAATGTAACCTTAACTTATCATGGTGCTTCTGGCCTTTTGCGATCACGAATGGATTCAACAGGACGTGCCCATGTGTACTCCTATGACACCTATGGCCGCCTGACCCGTGCAGTCACTCCCTCGGGTCAGGTCATAGACCTGTCATTTGACCTGAGTCAGAAGGGAGCTCGAGTAACTGTGACTCGGGATGGCACTGCACCAATCGCCATGCTCATCAAGGGTGCACTTGTCACAGAGACAATTGGTAAGTTTCTTGATTGCAATGAACTCTGCTGTCTTTGCTTATGGTTACTATAATAAATGTTGTATTTTGTAAATGTCATTTATGCTAAATACAATAACATAAGAACTTGTAGTCTGAAAATGCCTTATGAATTTATGTTCACCAGAGTTGTCCAAACGTTTGCTATCATATTATTTCTTCAGGGTCAGCCTCTAGTGTTACTGCCCAGCTCTCTGATGGATCAGTTGTGACACGTACAGCCTGGGGTCATCACATTGCTACAGAAACTGTACCATACACCCTCTTGCAAGATCACACTCTTGCCCACTCGTTCCCAGTCTCTGGCAGGCAACGTACAGAAATTGGAGATGAACTTGTCAACAGCTTTGATTGGAAATACTTCGTAGAAATTAGTGACCAGAATGGACCAGTGACACAGGTAACTTGTATATTTCCTCACAAGATGTTTTGGTGCATCTTCCACAGTCTATAACATTTGAGGGTGTATGAAATATACAGATTTTTTTTTTTTTTTAAAGATTTTATGAATACCCTCAATAAAGGATATTATTCAGTGAGAACAAGGCACCAAGGATAAAAATAGATGTAGGCTTATAAGAAAATAAGTTGTAACTGTTAACATTAAAAAGTAAGATGAGACTGGCTCACTTAAGATACCAATAATGATAGAAACATTATTGATATAGTGAGTGGCTTTTTATGAAATATAAATGAACGATATAAAAGAAATGGTCCTTGAAAAACTTTGATAGATTTCAGTGCTTTATCCTGATATCAAAGTTCAAGATAGAGAAAATAATAATAATAATATAATAAACATTGCCACCTCATTTCTACACAGTATCACATAGAACCAGAACCACCACACATCAACAAATCATTCACAGCAGCTCCCTCACCTAATAAAACTGGATGTACCAGTACGTCCTCTTTGTAATCTACTGCCACCCAGGTTTCTTAACTACCACATCACTTGAGTTTGCATAGTTTACCATATCTGCCAATTTTTGTCTTGAATTTCTTTTGCTACTTATACTCTCAGATTCACTATCTACACAAATTCTATCATCATCTATTCTTTCGACGTGACCAAACCCCCACCTCGGTATACTCACTCAAGCCTGCAACAGTGAGGAGCAGACTGAGAGACAGACTATTGTGAGAGACTGGCTATGGTGAGGGTCAGATGATGAAGTGCCAGGTAAAGGTTAGGGACAGCTGAGAATGAGGGGAACGGAATGATGAGAGTCAGGCGACAGCAAAGAGCAGGTGATAGTGATGGGCTTGTAATGTAAGGGGCAGGGAACGGTGAAGGGCATGCAATATAAGGGGTAGGTGACGGTGAAAGGCCAGGGTACAGTGAAGGATGGATACCAGTGAGGCGTAGGCTTGGTTATGGGCAGATAACAGTGAGGGGCATGAGTGAGTAAGGGCCAGGCAACAGTGAAGGGGTTCAGGCTGCAGTGAAGGACAGGTGACGATGAGGAGCCAGGCTACAGTGAAAGACTAATGGGCTAGTGACAGATATCCACCACTGAAATGGCCCAACTTTGCCAGAAGTTATTTTGTATTGTGTAAACCATGATACTGTACAATTGTAAACTACTAGTATATGTTACTTAATATCTATGGACAAATGGTAGCATAATTTTTATTTTCCAATTCATTAGGTTGGCAGGAAGATGAGAGTGAATGGTGAGGATTTGCTGACATTCAAGTATGACCTCTACACTGGAACAGAGGCTGTTTTGAACGAAGCAGGTGTTACCCTCCTCAATGTATCATATGATCCTCTTGGACGACCTTTACGATGGACTCCAGCTCAGCCTTTCCTTCCTGTAGAGATGTCTTATGACAGATTTGGGCAGCTTGAGCATTGGTCGTGGGGTGATATGAAGGAAGAATATGCCTATGACCGCAATGGAAGATTTGAAGGCGTTACATATGCTGATACTTCTAAGGTCATGTATTCCTTCAAGGACATATCCAGCGTTAAGGTTTGTATCTGAAGCTTTCAGACACTTATAATACTGTAGTTATACGTTAGAATATACCCAGAAAGAATACCGTATAGTTTTCAGTTAGTTAATTTTGTTAACTTTTTATTTCAAAACATGTGGTGTCCATTTCATATCCAACTCCACCATGTACTCAATACAGTCTTCAGTAATCACTGTACTCCTCACTTTTATTACACCATTTTTTCATATCCCGATACATTATGGCCAATGATACTTAACTGGATGATTTTGATCGTGTGCTTCAGACAAAACATAGTTTACACAAAATTTCATATATAAACTGATTTAAATTATATATTTTTCTTACATATTCATGTGACTATAATTAATAAAATTTATTCCTTTCAGCCATATAAAGTGAGTGTGTCATCTGGTGCTGAACATCTTCTCGAGCATGATGAAGGGGGAGCCTTGTCTGCTGTCACAACTCCTCGTGGTCACAAGTATGCCTTCCATGTCCAACCATCTCTTCTCCATAATCGTTTCACCTTCACACCTCCTGGATCACCACGTCATCCATACCAGCTCTTCTACAGTGATGATGGCCGAAAGCTAGCAGAAATATTACCACACCAAGCTAGTCGTGTTATTTATCATTATGATAACAGTGGGCATTTACATCAACAGCTATTTGGTGATGGATCAGTTGAATATGGATATCACGCAGAGACTGGTCTTTTGCGAACTGTGTCTGTCAGAGAGAGAGGATTTGAGCTACGCAGCGATAACAAATATCACGCTGGACTTGTCAAGGAGCAGAGAGTTAGGTTCGGAACAACTTCTGGCTTGGATTCTGCTAAACTAAGATTCTTGTATGATGGAAATGCACGCCCAAGACGAGTTGAGGTGGAAATCAATGGAAAAGAGCAGCCAGATTATGATATGAAATATGACATGATTTTAGGTACTTTAGATAGTGTGGGAGACTTGAAAGTAACTTCCTCATATCACAATAAAACAGTTGTACAGGATGCCCGTAAAACGATGCTACGAGTGACTGGCTATGATCCACATGGGCGCATTGTTGAATCTGCTTTAACACTGCGTAGCCGTATGGTGCACCGAAGTAAGTATAGTTATGACAGTCGTGGAAGACTTGCATCAATGACTACTAGGCGAGGACCTGGTTCTACTGAGATACGCACCAATTATACATATACTCCTGATGGTTTCATACAGGCTGTAGATGGAGTAGAATCTTGGCAGTTCCGTTATGATAAAAATGGCAACATGATTGCTGTGGTGGAGGGTGGGAGAGAAATGACAGCAACATATGATGGAGCTGATCGATTGGTTGGCTGGGGTGATGTTGAGCTCAATACATATTCCCCAGGAGGTACAGTGGTAAGACAGGGTGAAGTCCATCTCTCTTATAGTGCTCGTGGTAACCTTAAATCTGCCTGGCAGCAGGGACAATATAAAATCTGGTGCAGACATGACCATCGAGGAAGGCTCACAGTGTGGGAGGATGACCATGGCAATGTTACCCAGTTCTTCTATGCAGACTTACTTCGACCAAACCTTCCCACCCATATACACTACCCTAAACAAGGTGAAACACATTCCTTAGAATATGATAAACGTGGTCACCTTATGGCTCTACACACAGGACGACATCGATACTGGGTTGCCACAGACCATCTTGGATCACCTGTGGCAGTGTTTGAGGACTCAGGAGTGTTGGTAAAAGAAATCGTCAGATCTCCTTGGGGAGCCACTCTTAGTGATTCTAAACCTGATCTCCTCTTGCATGTGGACTTCCAGGGTAGTCTTCGTGATCCAGTTACAGGTTTCCTGACTTTTGGCCTCCATACTTATGATCCTGTTCATGCTCAATGGATGGCACCACGCTATGACTTGGTAACCAGTGCTCCAAACCATGTGGGGGCTATTTATGTCCATCGATTCCACGATAATGACCCTATCAATCGTATAGCTCACCAACCACGGCATTACACAGGTAAGAAGTTTGGTTTATCATTTGAGCTGGTAATGATATAATGTACTGTATAACTTGTTTCCTTGAACCTAAAATTATCTAGCCATGGAATTAAAAAAAAATAGCAAGTATTATTCTTTTTTCTTAACAAATGTATCAAGAGGTCTAATATATGTTGAATTATATAAGTACCAAAGGTCTCATACTGATTAGTAGGGTCTTCTTACTTCATATTAAACTGGCCTTCTATTAATTTTAAATACCATCTGCTTATTTTAAAGTAAATAATTGCTTTGTTCATGATTACCTTAACAATCTTCATTATAATTGATCTTTGTTCTGATGCAAAATTAATAAAAAAATTGAATTGTTCCTTTTCAGATCTGGACAGCTGGCTCGAACTTTTTGGAGTCGACTTGTCAAAGATGTTGGGATCCAGTTACCATGACGAGACTGTGGAAAAGCAGAGAGGTGGACTGTTAAAAGCTTCTCAGCTAGCACCATCGCTCGATGTTATATCTGGCTTGTCCTGCTCTACAGAAGGTGTATTGAGACAGTTTTCACAGCCATCTCTGTTACCAGAGTCTTTGGTGCGATCTGATGCACCAGCATGGGCCATCCCTGGCTGGGCAGCTCTTGGAAGATTCTCATCATCACCACCAGTACTGGGCCCTGGAGTTTTAGTGTCGCGGGTGAATAGTAGGGCACTTGTCACTTTAGTGCCATCAAGAGAAAACCCTGTGGTACAGGATGTTGCGAGAGATGTTCTTAATGGCTCGGCCTTACTAGATGTGACGCTTACTCACCATCACCACCATACACTTTACTTAGTTAAAGAAAATGCTGAACTCCGCCATGATGATTTGCAGCAGCTTCTGCGATTAAGTGGCCGGTTTAATGTGTCGGCTAAGGATAATGGAGAGCACCATGAGATAAGAGTGGTAGGCAGTGATGTATCTCTAGTGCTACTTTATGGTGTTGATCCACCCACTGCCCGTCACCGCCTGTTGCGCCATGCCCATCGTCGAGCTGTTGACCATGCATGGGAGAATGAGCGCCTATTATTAGAGCGTGGTTCTCCCACAACTCATGAATGGACATTAGAAGAACGTGTAGAGCTTGAGAGTAAGGGAACTGTGACTGGCTATGTGGCTGCTGATATGCACTCCATTCATCGGTATCCTCTTCTGGCAGACGATCCCACCAACGTGGTCTTTAGACGTGATACTGGACGGCGGCGACGACGTAGCCAAGCTGATATCGAATCATGATCCCTGGGGCAGGGCGTGGCCCTTGTACATACCGCTGTATAGTGTAGCGCTGTGAACCTGTACACACTGTACAAACAGGGTATTTCTCACACATTGTACACATCTCTCCGAGCCGGAGAATAATCCTCACATGTGATAGAGGCAGACTGTGTGGTGCAGGCCATTGTGTCAGTAACTGGGGGGGTGTAGGGGTGGGTCAGAGATTGTGCAAGAATGGTGCCAACATGGTGTCATGGACATGTGGAGAATGGGGCACAGTGAATATTTTGATGTTCCACTGTAGCCCTGTAGCACTGTTGCTGCTGGCCAGTGTAAATAGTTCAAGCCTAGCAGTATTTTATACTGTCAGGGTAGTCAAGGTTCTGCAATGGTATATAATTTTGCTGCTTAACATTCCACTGTGAATCATGTACTTTTATGGAAAGACAAGTATGCAAAGTTGGTGTGAAGCACAGAGAGACAGCAAGACATATATATTTTGTACGTTTTTGTTACAATCATGTCCATTATTTAGAGATACTTAACGCCTATTTCTATTTGAATGTATCCTGTGTCCTAGCGAGATGTCTTATGGTGTGAAGCTATGGTTGAAACTTTCAACAAAAATATAAAAACTTAATTTTATTGAGGAAAGCAGATGGAGGTACTGGTGACATGCTGTATATATATATATAATAGAATATTAGGAGTTATTCAATTTTATTTATGCATGTGTACATTTTGACCTTTCCTGCACTGTAGGAATCAAATTTTTTATTTAATAAGTTCTAAGCTTTGCTCTTTTTTTATATTTTTATTTAAGGAGATACAGCAATTATGAGGCTAACAAACAAAATTTCATTAAAGCTCATTTTTTTCTTTTCTAACATACGGAAATTGAACTTTAATGATAGGCTCATCTTTACTGGTTATCACTATAAGACATCCCGCCTGAACTGCAATAATTACGTGAACATTGAGGTCCAGATACATGGCGTTTCTCTATGTTTTCTGGTCCACTTAAATGACGTGTAGTTGGCAATATTAGTGATTCCTTGTTGTTTCTGATGTTTGTTATGGTTAGCTCATGTGGTCTGGTACGTTATCTGTTGAGGCAAGCCACTAGTCAAAAAATGCTAGACGAGATAATGAAAGCAGATGTACTACATGAGCCATAGAACATCAACAAATGTACTACACAATCCATTAAAAAAAAATTTACTTCATGATCTATTAAAAGCATTTATGCTACATTCTGTATTAAAAACAAATGTACTAAACTATTCATTAAAAAAAACAAATTGCTACATGATCCATTTAAAACTAAATTTATTACATGTATTAAAAACTAATATCCTAACATGATATGCAGTATTCAAAAACTAATTTAACACATCCAATAAAAGCAAATACTGTATACTGTTGTACATTACATCTTCCAATAAAAAGTCTGATGTGTGATTTTGCGGGAAAGTAGTGTTCCTTTCAAGATACAAATGGTGTGTAATAAAGCCTTGAAGTAATTTTCACTAAAGAGAAGCTCATATTTAAGACAAAATTATTAATTAGCCAGACAGTGACAACTAAAATAAGATACAGTATATGTGAATAATTATCTTTATGTACCAAACTGGTAACAACATTGTTATTCAATGTTAAACTGCCATACATATAAAAATATTGGAATATATATCCTCTTCTGAGGATATTCACTTTATATTTACACAAAATAAAAATATTCATATGAATTATATTTTGAAATAAAGTAGTCCTTCTATAAATATATTATTCACGCACAAGGTATTGAAGTATCCTGGAATATTCATTCACCTAGGCAGAAATTTCTGTACCACATAATACCGTACTTATCCTGAATGTCGAGCAATTACTATAAAATAAGATGTATTCCATGGGATGGGTGGGTGCAGACCGGATATTCGTCCAGGTTACACTGAGCTAGCCCTAGTTACAGTCACAAGATTGGTGCTTTAGTTTCTAGTATGTAGCACTACTTCTGATGTCTTGAGTGATACAGAGTAGTAATATTTGATTTGGTTGGTGCTTTTTATTTATTTACATATATGAATCTTAGATGGAACAGAGCCCTAAATTTTGTAATAAATATATAATTTGCCTTTTAGTACAGCTTGGCGCAACCAACATATCAAGACACTGTAGAATAGGCTATATGTTCATGTGCCATAGAGTTCACATTGGTTGCTTGTGCCAAGAGCTAGATTTGGGGGTATGTTTTGTACAGGCATGTCAAAGAGATGAATGTTAGAATAGCCAAAGATGTGAATGATGTTGAATT
>NC_091151.1:48650233-48745233 GCF_040958095.1 Procambarus clarkii | reverse complement strand
CGCCTGGGGCGACGACACCAGCCGTTGTAACTCGTCCTACACAAGTTACAATGAGAAATTCGACTGGAGGAAGAGGTGGACGATAGCTAATCAGCAGGTGACCTGACACCACGTCACGGGCGAGCTCCAGGGCACTCTTAGACATCACTCACACTCCAGACGGCCGCCGGGAAGTATGTATGAGTTTGTGCTCTTAAGATTTGTCGAGGATATTCAATCCCCAACAGTGACGATATTCACCGACGGTCAGTGAAGTTTACCTGTCGATTTGAAGGACTACATTGTGAGCAGAGACGGTGCAAGAGCTGAGACATCAACCAGTGACAGTGGTGGTGGAGGCTGTGTATAGTGATTGTAGCTTAAATGTTTGTCTTAAGCCATTGCCAAATGCCAAAAGGTACATAGACGGGTTGGCCTTGGAAGCAGCCCGTCCAGAGACAGCATAGTTAACGAAAGAGTTGAGGCTCCCGAGGTGTGTTTTGGTAGGGCTCCGGGGGCGTGTTTTGGTAGGGCTCGGGGGGCGTGTTTTGGTAGGGCTCGGGGGGCGTGTTTTGGTAGGGCTCGGGGGGCGTGTTTTGGTAGGGCTCCGGGGAGCGTGTTTTGGTAGGGCTCGGGGGGCGTGTTTTGGTAGGGCTCGGGGGGCGTGTTTTGGTAGGGCTCGGGGGGCGTGTTTTGGTAGGGCTCGGGGGGCGTGTTTTGGTAGGGCTCCGGGGGCGTGTTTTGGTAGGGCTCGGGGGGCGTGTTTTGGTAGGGCTCGGGGGGCGTGTTTTGGTAGGGCTCGGGGGGCGTGTTTTGGTAGGGCTCCGGGGGCGTGTTTTGGTAGGGCTCGGGGGGCGTGTTTTGGTAGGGCTCGGGGGGCGTGTTTTGGTAGGGCTCGGGGGGCGTGTTTTGGTAGGGCTCCGGGGGCGTGTTTTGGTAGGGCTCGGGGGGCGTGTTTTGGTAGGGCTCGGGGGGCGTGTTTTGGTAGGGCTCGGGGGGCGTGTTTTGGTAGGGCTCCGGGGGCGTGTTTTGGTAGGGCTCGGGGGGCGTGTTTTGGTAGGGCTCGGGGGGCGTGTTTTGGTAGGGCTCGGGGGGCGTGTTTTGGTAGGGCTCGGGGGGCGTGTTTTGGTAGGGCTCGGGGGGCGTGTTTTGGTAGGGCTCGGGGGGCGTGTTTTGGTAGGGCTCGGGGGGCGTGTTTTGGTAGGGCTCCGGGGAGCGTGTTTTGGTAGGGCTCGGGGGCGTGTTTTGGTAGGGCTCGGGGGGCGTGTTTTGGTAGGGCTCGGGGGGCGTGTTTTGGTAGGGCTCGGGGGGCGTGTTTTGGTAGGGCTCCGGGGGGCGTGTTTTGGTAGGGCTCGGGGGGCGTGTTTTGGTAGGGCTCCGGGGAGCGTGTTTTGGTAGGGCTCCGGGGGGCGTGTTTTGGTAGGGCTCGGGGATGTTATATGGTAGGGTTTTAGTAGGGCTCGGGGATGTTATATGGTAAGGTTCGGGGGTGTTTTTAGGAAGGGCTCTAGGGTGTTTTTTTGGTATTGCTTTGGATGTTTGCAAGGCTTTAGTTACACAACTGGTTGGGCTCCAGGTACGTAAATGTTAGGCTCCAAGGTTGTGGGTGGTGTGGCTTTAGTAGTTTTATTAGTAGGCCTCCTGGGGGTGTTTTTGGGTAGGGCTGCATTTTTTTTTTTTGTAGGGCTCCCGGGGGTAGGACTCTTGGCGGTGTATGCTAGAGCTCCAGGTACATAACTGGGCAACGGTAA
The DNA here is from genome assembly GCF_040958095.1 of Procambarus clarkii. NCBI lineage: Eukaryota > Metazoa > Arthropoda > Malacostraca > Decapoda > Cambaridae > Procambarus > Procambarus clarkii. The sequence goes on along the minus strand of NC_091151.1, from coordinate 48,743,503 downwards.
AGAAGTACAGGTATACTAAATCCTGTGGATAACAGAAATGGGAATTAAGGTGTCCTGAGGATGAAGTTGAGGTGTATTAAGGACCTGCGGGGAAATTATAAGGGGTTTCTGTGGAAAAATCACGGATTCCCATGGTCAACGTGATTGAAATAGAAATGTTTATTGAGGTAAAATGCTTACAAAGGGCTGAGGTAGCTCAAACTATTCTCACCCCGTTCAGTACAACGTGTTCATACATATATATAGACGCATCACAAACAATAAACATATTACCAAACATCAACGTGATGATTGTGACGAGGACGTTAGGTGGGTCCAGCACCTGCATGTAGTACGTGGGTAGAAATAGCCTAAGCTACTCTACCCTTTCAAGATGTATTTCATTTTCTCAATAAACTTACTTGAACTTGCACACAGTAGTCCTGCGAATAAATAAGGCGGGCCAAAGGAAGGATTATGTAGACTCTGTGGAAGGAATAAATTGGGTGCTGAGGGTGGATTGAGGAGTCTCATGGATAAGAATCAGTGGACCTCAGGACAAAATATGGATGTCAGTGGTGTAGGCGTACAGCGAAATAATATAGGGAATGCTTGTACAACTTCAGTAAAAGGTGTCCTTAGGAGTACTGGGAGCTCCCTTAAGCATCATATAACACAAACAAGGAGCAACGGTTTCAAGCTTAAGCCACAATGTAGGACAGAACAGATGCTTTTTCATCCACAGAGTTATTAACCCTCTGGGTAAGTTTTGAGTTAGTTTAAGCGTTTCTCCCACATCTTGCCCGCAACGCTGTACGTATTAGTGGCTTTAGGCATAGTATGTACTAGCTCTATCTAGAAATCCAACATTCTGCTTGTAACTCATCTTGTATGTATGTACTTTTACCTGAATAAACATTAATTTATTTATTTATATAACCCATGGAACCGCCTACCCGCCGAAGTCGTAACTGCCAAAACTGCTGAATTTCAAAATATACATGAAAAAGATCGTAAAGGCAAATGGGGGGGGGGGACCTTCGACTAGCCGCCGGCTTCCTGTCCTTGTCGAGGCCACAAGGGTTAATAGCCTTGGGTATATCATGTAAAGCATCTTCGCGGAACGTATAAAACGGGCTCGCATGTGTATGTGCAGAGTTACAGGACAGGGTACATAGGAGCATGAGGCACGGGAGGGCGTGAAGACGCTGTACGGACAAGGTGGGAGCACATAGGTGCAGGGCACTGGCATACTGGAGGGGCATTGGCAGCCCACGGGGCGGGGGCTGCGAGGGGCGCGCTAGGTGTGGGAAAACGCAGGAGGGACAGACGTGCCTCAGGGGCGGAAGATAATATTAAGATGAAGCGCTATTTGCTGGGGGCACTGGGACGTGCTAAGGTCGAGCACTGCGTGGGGGGAGTGTATGAGGGGGCTCGTGGACGTCGGGGAGAACATAAGGAACAGGGATGCATAAGGTGACCATTTGGTTTGGGAGACATCTCCCGTCACGTAGGGTGCAGTCGCGCCTCCCACAGATCTCTAGTATCATTTCTTGATACTGGTAATGGCTCAAAAGGGCCACCACTTACGGGCTATTCATGCCCGTGCCACCTTTTGGGTGGCTTAATCCTCATCAATCATAGGGGAGTGTGAGAAGTGCAGGGTGTGGGGGAGGGTAGGAGCCCAAGAGAGAGGGGAAGGGGCGTTGCTTCATGAAGAGTGTTAATACCAGTCATGAGCCGTAAGCGCCCAATGAACCCAGAGACCCTCTGGCTAAAATTATTTGACATTGAAATTCCTAGCATATAGCTCCAGGAGTATGTAAATTAATATTTATATGCATTAAATGGCCTTCCAAAGTGCTTTATGGATATGAACATCATATATTGTCTAACAAAGTAATTACTTAATAACTGAATAAAGTAATTAAGTTGTTTTAATCATACATGCTAAATGAGGTTTTATTATTATTATTATTAAAAATCCTAGGGATAGATAACAATATGCTATTACTCTATTATATTTGAAGGATTACAGAGCATAAGTCACCTAATATCCTCTTCTCACAGTAGATGATGGTTGGCCGTAAGGTGCTGTCATTACACATCAGCATAACGGTTATACAGTTAGAGAAATGTCAAACTCAAGAATTTGGCATACATCTTACAAGTTGAACTCTTGACTATTCTTACAGCAGTCAAAATTATTGAAACTACTGCAGTGGACAGCTTAATTGTCTCGGATTCCCCTTTCTTCATTATTGGTTCTAAATATCTTAATAAAATTAATTGTAATTCAAATTGTTGCTGGTCATATAGACTATTTTTTTTATATGCATACTTTGTTTATATATGCATTTGTACACGGAACGTACAAATTTATTGTCCGAAATGGTAGAAATACGTGCGTTGGATCCGTCTTGTGTACCTGTCTCAGACCCTGTTGGAATATAACCAGTCTGTCAATCGGGTCGACCCAAGTGTTGCGTTTCCAAAAGGGTCGCCCATGTTGGAATCGGTGAACGCCCTAGTAATATTGTTGAAAACGTCTTAATAACTTATTAAACCAAAGGTCTTTTTATGTCAGAAGAACGGCAAAAACTGGATCTATATATGAAAACTCTTTCAGGACAAAATTTAAAGTAAAACTAGATTATGTAAAACTAGATTAAAGTAAATTTATGTTTCTATCTTTCTTGAGACGTATAAAAATCTTACGTTTATTAACGATTCTGCGTGAAATAAGCATTGTTCTGAGATGAATATTGCGGATTTCCGGCTCTACGACCGATGAAAAATGCAACTTTTATATAACTACAAATATCTTTAGTTTTACTTTAAATTTTGTCCTGAAAGAGTTTTCATATATAGATCCAGTTTCTGCCTTTCTTCTGACATAAAAAGACCTTTGGTTTAATAAGTTATTAAGATGTTTTCAACAATATTACTAGGGCGTTCACCGATTCTAACATGGGCGACCCTTTTGGAAACGCAACACATGGGTTGACCTGATTGATATATGGGTCAGATTCCATTAAGGTTCGGAACATACCCAAGTGTTCCGCTGGCAGCCGTACCCTGCAGCTGTAGCCATACTAGTCGTACCCTCCTCGCACGACGCCCCCGGGAGGAGAGGGGATAGCTCCTGCTGTGTGTAGCCATGAATCGCCTGCTGTGTCACTGCAGGGGTTGGCTTGGGCCTCAGACCAAGCCTGGGAGGCTGCTGGGTCAACCGGGGGTCCACCTCTGCAGGCGCCGCCTCCTTCAGGGGGTTCCCTTCCCCGTCAGAGGCTACAGGTCCCTCAGAGGTGTATATGGTTATAGACCCGAGCAGCCCAGGCCATTCTCATGTAAGTTGATGTATATTCTGTGATTATTTGTGCTTGTCTCCAATATACTGTGTGTGTCATTGCGGTATAAATGGTTGAAGATGTTGGTTGAATGAGGGTCTCGGGCCACTTGTGTGTGTAGGTATATATATATATTTACTAAATTCGTAAATATGAATGTATGGCTGGCTTTACCCTAGAGACAATCAGTAGTGTCCCAAACCTCTTCTATGGCAGTCATAGATAAATGTCATTAGTGGGCCACCATCTCTAGTTACTCCAGCCCATTTGTAAACAAGTGCAGTGCTTTCTCCATTATGTGGCTCTGTAACCCTTTCCATTACCGCCCACAGGATGGGTATGGGGTGCATAATAAATGAACTAAACTAAACTATCTTAAGGGTATTTGGGCAAGCCCAAACATAGCCTGGCTGCGAGTGTAAAGCCTGTTTGAAAGCAGCCATATACAAACCATTGATTACAGTACACCTTTACCTAACTAAAGGAGCATACATACTATACCTTAGATAAAAGTCCAATGGCACTTACATCTAGTTGTGTTGACACTGTGTGAGGGCTTTAGAGCCCCACCTTGTATCAGGTGCCTCATGGCTTTAGGGTTCATTAATCCGGTCCACCCAGTGGTCATCAAGATTCAACACTGGCTGTTTCTTATCTCCAGTAAATTTAAGTCAGTTGAGTTTTGCTGGGTTCCCAGCCATGTTGGTGTCTCTTTAAATGAGCGTGCGGATGCTGCCACTAAGGAAGCTATCCGCACTTGTCCCATCTCCCATAAAGGTATTCCTTATTCCGACTTTTACCCAGTTATTCATGCCTCCATCCTTGCTTGCTGGCAGAGTTGTTGGTCTTCTGTTATTGGTAGCAAACTGCGTACTCTTAAGAGTCGTGTGTCCCAGTGACCTTCCTCCAACCACCGTCCTTGATAAAAATGAGTTCCCTGTTGGGTTATTTGTGGACCTGCGTAAAGCTTTTGACACTGTCAACCACCAAAACCTTCTTCTTAAATTACATCATTATGGAGTCAGAGGACACTCCCTGCAATACCTCAAATCCTACCTTACTGACAGGCTCCAGTATGTTTCTGTGAATAATACAATTTCTCCCACCCTACCCATCAACATTGGTGCTCCTCAGGGCAGCATACTTGGCCCTCTCCTCTTTCTCATCTACATTAATGACCTTCCAAATGTCTCCCAACACCTCAAACCAATTCTATTTGCTGACGACACAATCTTCATTTACTCCAGTCCTGACCCCCTTGCTCTAAATGCCACAGTAAATACTGAGCTAAATAAAGTGTTCATCTTTGGCTAACTGCCAACAAACTCACCCTTAACATTGACAAAACTTTCTATATTCTGTTTGGCAATAAATCCTCTAATCAAATAAATCTCAAAAGAAACAATACCCAAATTTGTAACAAATTAGATGGAAAATTCCTTGGCATTCTCATTGACCACAAGCTGAATTTCCAGGGACACATTCTAAATATATCAAAAAAAGTTTCAAAAACTGTGGGCATTCTTTCTAAGATCAGATATTATGTACCCCGCCCTGCCCTGGTGACTCTCTATTACTCCCTCATCTATCCATATCTCAACTATGGTATTTGTGCTTGGGGCTCTACTACCCAAAATCACTTACGTCCTCTAATTACTCAACACAAAGCTGCTATTAGGACAATATCCAACTCTGGCCCCAGACATCACTCGGTACCCCTACTCAAATCTCTGAATATGTTAGACATTAAGTCACTGCACATTCTCTCATGTGTATTATACATATATAAAACGCTAAACTGTAATGCCAATCCTGACCTCAAAAGCTTCATAGAAGGTTGTAACAGAACCCATGAGCACCACACCAAAAATAAATACAGTTTTGATATTCCTAGAGTACGACTTACTCAAACTAGAAATACTCTACAAATCAAGGGGCCCAGAATGTGGAATGACCTTCCCAACCATGTGAAAGACTGTACCTCTCTCAACCAGTTTAAGATAAAAATGAAGCTATACCTAATAAATTCCCTGTAACCTACCTTACCCCTCTATTGTCAACCAGTCTGTTTTTTTTAAAGAGCGCTGTTTGTCGACATAATTGTATTTGTGCTGCTTTTTCAGCTATGTTTTCATTTCTTGTTTTCATTTTACTCTTTATGCTCAATTAGTATTAAGCTTGTCATTTAAGTTTTTCATGCCGAAACGCTTTGCGTAATAGTGGCTTTAGGCATTGTATGTACTAGCTCTATCTATAAGTCCACCAATCTTTGTAAAAATTTCTTGTATGTATGTACCTTACCTAAATAAACATAAAAATAAATAAACATTTACCTACCTAAATAAACATTTATTTTATTTATTTAACTAGCGGTGGGAAACGGCTCTGGGTAGGTTACATATTGGCCATACCCGTTTAACTCATGGTCACTTAATGTAGCGCCGCCCTGCTCCTTATTGTCCAAATTGCATTGTCCCTCTTATGGTTGTGCATATCCTTGTTGAATATCCTGACTTCCAGGACGAGCGTGTCTTGTTTTCCGACTGTCCCCGCGGTCGCTTGTCCCTCGATAGAATTCTTGACGACTCGAATACTTTTGGTATCGTTCGCCTTATGCGTTTCTGTTCTGTTATTGGCATCCTTGGTGATATTTAGCGCCCTCTGATTATCCCGCACATTTGATGGTGCTACATAGCCTTCCCGGTTTGGTGCCTTTTTTTGATAATTACTTGTATCTGGTGCATTTGATACACCTCAGTTTCTTATAGTCATGGACATAATTTATTTTGTTGGGAACAGGAAGCCTGTATATATATATATAATTATAATATTTTTAATGTCGACAAATGCAAAACCATGTATGTGGGGCATAACAACCCATGCCACAACTACCTAATTAATAGCATTACATTACAGCAGATTGATGAAGAAAGGGACCTTGGAGTCAAAGTTCCACCACTCATTAAAAAGTTGCACAACAGGTGGGTGCAGCAGTCAGAAAAGCTAACCAAACTCTTCGGATAATCAAGCGAACATTTGACCACAGTATAAGGAAAAGTAGGTAATGGTTCAACTGTATAAATCTCTGGTACACTTAAATTACTGTATCCAAGCATGGAGACCTCATTTTTAGAAGGACATAGCTGCAACAAAAGTCATTCCAGAGCTAAGTCATCTCTCGTATCAGGAACGCTTGAAGGCCATAGGGCTAACAACATTGCAAACCAGGCATGACAGGGCAGATCTCACTGAAACTTTTAAAATACTGAACAAATTGGAGGTTGTTGATCCGGGCAATTTCTTCAAGAGGTCAGATGTAATACAAACAAGGAGCAACAGTTTCAAGCTCAACAAGCCACAATATAGGACTGAGAACATGAGATGCTTTTTTACCCACAGGGGTTATAAACCTATGGAATTGCCTACCTGCCAAAGCCATAACTGTTAAATTTTAAAATCCAACTGGAAAGTATCAGGACAAATGGAGGGGGAGCGACAAGCTGTCTGCTTCTTGTCCATGTCTAGGCTACTAGTGTTCGTGGCCCTCTGGTAAATTAATGCATATTAGCTATCTATAGCCACTATATTTTTATATAGTTTTCTTTTGTCCTCAGTACCAGAAGATGTCATACAACGAAGAGCAGAAGAGAGTAATATTTTCAGATTCATCAGTGCTTATCGGGAATTTGGACACCTCAAAGCTGATGTCAACCCTTTACAACCAAATGATAGGCAAGTTTGGAATGCTTCTGTACCTTGAATTATCATACTAATCTTACGACACTACCATCACAGTTCATCAGTTATCTGATGTATTTTTCATACATCACTTACCAGTGTATCCAATAAATTTGTTTAATACTGTATATCAGCTTTTCTGCATTTTACCTCTTAATTTTTGCTGTATTATATTTTCAGTTTAGTTGAATTCAGTCTTTGCTGAAATACATAAATGATGTTTCCAATTAATTTTGATACGTTATTAATCGTGTTGTATTTTTTTGGTTAATCTTAAAGCTAAGAAAATCATTGTTTTATAGTATATAAAATATTTGCACTAATTAAGAAATTTATAAAAGCACAATAAATTTTCAACTAATTCATATATAGTACTGTCTATATAAAAAAGAATGCTTGTCTGTGTGAAGTAGGCCAGATGTTTGGGGCTAGTCTCCCTGAATTTTCATACATGGAAGATGGGGAGAGGGAGTATCATAAGCTAGATGGGGTTGGCCCAAGTTTCATGCTTTAAGAATTATCTGTATATTAACTAGATATGTGTGCTAAGAAAAAGAGGTTCATAATGACTCTTAACCCTGACTTCTGAGCTATAACATTCAAGTACTTCAAATCAAAGTGCTTTACCCGTCAATTTTCATGGTCTGAAATAAACTTGGGATTGTGTTTTTGGTAGTTTGATGCAACTGCTGTTTACTTAAGTGAAATGGAGAAAGGGGGAAAAGGAAGTAGCTGGGAAAGGGGTGGGGGTAGGGGAATAGAGGGGATGGGGTGGAGGGTGGAAAGTTCAGGAGAGGGGAAATAATGATGGGGGGAGGGGGAGGAGAGATGGAGGGAGAAATGTGGAAAGGCAGGCGATTGGGTGAGAGAGGGGTAGTAGTGGGAGAAACCTGAGTGCACCCGGGTACTAAATCTAGTAGCACTGTGCCTAAATAACCATCACCCATTTCCTTAATTTCATTGAATGTTTTATTATTATTACATTCATCACTTATTATTATTATTACTGTATTATTATTATTATTATTATTATTAAAAGTATTATTGTGTAAGCAAGTTTGCCTTATATGGCAGCCAGTGAAAAGATTCATTAGGAGTTATTCAGAGTGGCCTTACTTTATTTCCATAGGCTGGTGCCTGAGTTAGAGCCTGAACTGTATGGTCTTAGTGCTGACAAAACTTACAAAATTAAAAGCCTAATAACTGGGTACGATGAGCCCTGCACATTAGAACAGCTGCGAGATATTCTACAAGAACAGTATTGCGGACATATTGGTGTGGAGTTTTCCTATTTGCCAGTAAGTTGATATTTGTCTTGACTGTTATTAAGTGCACACTTTAACCCTTAGTACAACTTATATCGTATAACATACATGGATTAACGAAATTAAAAGTGCTGCTTGCTTCATACAAGTGCTTCTTGAGAGATTAGAGTGAGTAACTTCAATGAGTGATTAAAGCGCTTCTTACTTCATATGATGTAATAAACCTTTATTACTGTAATTAGAATAATTTTGAAATGCGGCATCTTCGTGCCTGAGAATGTTTATATAAAATGTTATGTTTTAGACCCATTTTGGTATTTTCTTCAGTCACCATATTTAGTTTACATTTTCTCAATCTATCAAGAAAATAAAACTTAGAAATATGGGATAACTCTTGATCCAAATTTTAGGAAGCGATGAAGATTTAGAAATTGAATTACTGTATTGTAAAGTGAACTGTACAGTACTGTATATCCAAGGTAGTACAGTACTGTATTTATATAACTAATTACATATTTTATCAGGATTTTGCTATTTGTTAATCATTATTTGCTATAAAGAAACTTTCTTATGCAGAAATCTTAAAATGGGTTTTTATGGGTGTGACCAATTGGCAGAATTTGTGCAATGCAAGAGTAATACCTTATCAGATTTCACATGTACAATGGTTTCCAGAACACAGTTCATTAATAGTTTTTCAACAGGATCTCCAATTACTGTACTGCTGTGTGCATAGGCACAGGGTCTCTGGTGTTTGACCCGGCCTAGGGATTGAACTTAGGTTCCGTGGTTTGTGAAGCAAGCATTTAGCTACTAAACAATAGGTATGAGAAACAGACTTGTAGGAAGGCAATTAGTTAATATTTTAGGTCCTAGGTTCTCAAATTGAGGTTTTCAAGGTTCATTTAGGTGATCCATGGTAAGTTTAATTATAAAGAGTACAGTAAATTGCAAGGCTGTCATAAGAGTAGTTTTCTTGGTAGGCGGATTGAGGTATGAACTCCATTTGTTCCAGTGGGGTTCAACGTTGTCCAAACCCTGTCATGATAGCTGTGACCAAGGTGGGGACCATGGCTCTGGCTTTGGGATCAGTCAAGATGCCACTCGGAAAGGATTATTTCATTCTATTTAACATTCTGATTTTCTTTTCTTTTAAATTTTTATTTGTAAGGTTTCATTCACCAGTCAACTTTAAGTAAAACAGAAAGGAATAGATTTAATAAATTTCTTAGTTATTTTTAACTACTGTACAGTATACTCAAATCTTAATTTTCATTGTTCAGACTTTAGAAGAGAGAGAGTGGTTTGCAACAGCCTTTGAAACTATAAACAAGGAAGCTCTATCCACTGAAGAACGCACCAGTCTGGCTGGAGACTTGTTAAGATCTCAGGCCTTCGACAATTTTTTGGCCACCAAGTTTCAGAGTGTCAAGAGGTATGGAGGAGAGGGAGCCGAGTCCTTGGTTATCTTCTTTACGGAAACTTTTAAGAAACTTGCACAAGGTTGGTTATAAAATTTGTGTACAGTATTCTAATTATATTAACATGCTCTATATTTACTCCATTCCCACCTTAATAGGCTGGGGAAGCATCATCCTGGAGAGAAAAGGGAACAATATCCAGACATTTATAAATGTTTACAAATATCATTTTAATTTTATTAGTTTATATTACAGTACTAATTTGTTGATTAAAATTCAATAAAAATAATATGATGTACTGATTACTAGAAATGTAAATATTTTTTTAGATTATTGTGTTAGTTTCAGAATTAGTCATGATTTTCATTTTGTTAGAGCTTTTTAAATTTTGTTGATATAAATGTAATGATGTATGCAACGTCTTTATCTTAGTAATCCACATACTGTATAGTGCTACAAAATTTCTAAATAGTTTAGTTAATATTGTTTTATAAATTGTTACAATCAGTATTTGCCAAATAGTCCTTTGACTTGACATAGATCACATTCAAGTAAAAAATGTCCATATTCCTTTAATTCAAAATTTTAAATTATTTCAATATTATATGTAGTTACTGGTACACCTTTTCACCCATACATTTCATTCATTTGTAGGACAAAACTATATTTACTGATGACTGTGCAATAGTTTGTGGTTCTTTGAAAATTAAAACAAAATTATGCATTAATTGTTCTTAACTCTTATCATTCGAGTTTTCTTTTTGTAGATGGGGTTGAACAAGCAGTGTTAGCCATGGCCCATCGTGGACGGCTTAATCTCCTGACTGGAGTTCTGCAGTACCCACCAGTTGTTATGTTTCAGAAGATGAAGGGCTTGCCAGAGTTTCCTCCTGATGTGGAGTTTACTGGGGATGTTCTTTCACATTTAGGTAGGTAGTCAAATATATGTGCTAAGTTATTTTCTAGAAGTTATTACAGTACTATACTGCAATATCCTGTTAATGTATATAATAACTGTGTCAGGAAGTACCCCACGTACTCTACTTCCTGACACAAAGGGCCTGTCTTTGTTCATCGAGGAAGATCAATAGGAAGCGCAGGAGCCAGAGTTGAAGACAGTATGTTCAGGCACTCTTCATAAAACTCAAAGAATAACTTTGGAACTACCTAAATGGTTGCTTTGAAAAGGAAAACAACATACATGAACTAAACAGGTGGAAGGCCTTGCCTATGCTGCAGAACATGTGCAGAAGAATGCTGCAAGCTTCAAATGTGATAAGAGAACAGGCCTCATGCACAATTTTCTTGCATATTGCAGAAACAAAACTTTGAATTGGCAAACTTCCAAAAATCATGAGCTTGAGCATCCACATATAGTTTGCTTAAGTTTATCAATCTTCAAATAAACTGGGTAAATGCATGTTACATTTTAAAATGGCCTCTCTGATGAGAGAGGATTCTTCAAAGTTCCAAAATGATACTTCAAAGTGGTGACAGAACAAAGTGAATGAGGGCGAAGTCCTCAATGTATGAACCATAATATAATTATAATAGAGCAATGACAAACATTTATTTACATTTTTGGGCAGGAATGAAGGATTTAGATGAAATCGGACAAATATACAGTAATGACTTTAACAACGAAATCTATCAATTAAGCAGAATAACATCTGAAGAACCAAATATGGGAGAGGAAGGAAATTGATGTGCTTTGAACAATAAGAAATCAAGTTTAGTGCAGTATATTATTTACAAAATACAGTACACGTGTATATTGTATTTTTCAAAAGACTAAGTGGGCTCCAATGCATTATCGAAAGGGCAAATATTAAAGGAGGCCGTGTTAAATTTAATTATGATCCATACAGACAGAAAAACATGCACACTCACTCACTCATTCAGACACCTGAGGGGACAGTGCTTGGGATTCGTAGTCCTAAGGGGTCCAGGTTCGATCCCCGGCGGAGGCGGAAACAAATGAGCAGTTTCTTTCACCCTGATGTCCTGTTCACCTAGCAGTAAATAGGTACCTGGGAGTTGGACAGCTGCTACGGGCTGCTTCCTGGGTGTGTGTGTGTGTGTGAAAAAAGAAAATCAGTTGATTGATTGACAGTTGAGGGGCAGGCCCAAAGAGCCAGAGCTCAACCCCCGCAAGCACAAAGTACACAATACACAAAGTACTGGTGGTGAGTACACAAAGAAAAATGTGATATGATCAACACTTGCAAAATAATAATGGAAATTGATCAAATTGACATAGGAATTCCTGAAACCTGCAACCTTAAGTGCAAGAGGTCACAGATTTAAGCTGAGTGGAACAAGTTAAGTGAGAAGATAGTGGAGGCCAAAACCGTCAGTTGTTTCAAAGCGTTATATGACAGAGTACTGGGAAGATGGGACACCACGAGTGTAGCTCTCATCCTATAACTACACTTAGATAATTACACATGTTTCAAAGTTAAAAACCTTTGCAAGAATGCCATGTCTCCCTCATACTTATCACCTAGAAGAATTCCTGTGTGTCTTGATAAGAATCTTCAACTTTCTTCTTTCTCTTTTAGCTTTGAGGAACCTCCTTTGGTGGTTTTCTCTGGAATATTTTCAGCTTTGGGAGCTTGCAATCCTTCTGCCTCATTTCTTGGGCTCTTTTCTGGCATGTCCAACATTGGTAGGAGAAGGGACATTTTAAAAGATCACTGTTGCACTGATACAGAATGGTGACCAACCTGTTTGGACATGATTATACCCTTGAGACCCATATTAAATATTAATTTACACTTTAAGCCTGATTATTTTAGCTAGTTAAACCTGCATGTGCACCTAGTTTCTCCAAAAATTTCAGAAGTCCTTAATTAAGTGTATCACCCTTACTGAAAGTTTCGTATATAAATGGATAGATGTATTATGTAGTTTTGTGTAATGTGAAAATTATATTTAAATAACTGTTTTACTTCCATTTTGTTCCATACTTTTTTATATTTTGTTTTTCAATTTTTTTGTAAGGTACTTCAATCTGCACACTTTTTGCACATTATTATGTAGCACTGTTGATAGTTTGAGATTTCTTTTCCACTTTTGTTTGTTGCAGTTAGCTCAGTAGACTTAGAGATGGGGGAACAAGCCTTGCACGTCACAATGCTACCCAACCCATCCCACCTAGAAGCTGTGAATCCTGTGGCTTGTGGAAAAACTCGTGCAAGGCAGAGGAGTTTAGGTGAAGGTTGCTATTCCTCTGACGTTTCTTCTCAGCATGCCGATAAGGTTGTTTGTATTCAGGTGAGAAGATAAACTAAATGAAAAGGAAATAATACATTGCCTACATTTTTTAAAATTTTATCAGAGAGAGTATGTTTTTTTGTATGGATTTGTACACAATATTCTACACTGTTTAGCTATGACATATAATGTAATTATTTTTTCTGAGCACATGTATATTGAAAATGCATGTGCTTTGAATTATGCTGTAGTAATTATTGTGTATTACAAAGACATGGCAACTATGTCACAAAAACTAGTGTCCCCTGCAGAGTGATTAAAAAGTGCTGGGAGTCGATAGAAAATGTATTAGGTCACCCTAGAGACACTTGAGAAACTCTGCAATCTAAACTCAAGCTCAAATACTACAGATTTCTTGTGACATTACCAGAATGACAATTGCTGGGCTTGGCGGCTGAGTGGACAGCGCTCAGAATTCGTAGTTCTAAGGTTCCGGGTTCAATCCGTGGCGAGGGCGGAAACAAATAGGCAGGGTTTCCTTCACCCTGATGCATCTGTTTGCCTAGCAGTAAATAGGTACCTGGGAGTTGGACAGCTACTACGGGCTGCTTCTTGGGGATGTGTAACAAAAAGGAGGTCTGGTCGATGACCGGGCCGCAGGGACACTAAACCCCGAAATCATCTCAAAATAACCTCAAGATAAGATAGCCTGTATTGCCTAATGACTAATCCTAGTAAACACACCCTTCACCTTACAACTATCCAGAATTTGTTTTAGTCAGGTGTCATGTGGGAATTGATCCCCTAGATGAATGGTGGCCATTTTGTTCCCAAGGACAAGTGTTCATATTGCTTTAGAATTGTGCTTCGGTTACTTAGCTTTGAGCTTTAGTAAACTGACTGTCAGGGCCGTTGGTCAATTGTGTTCATAGCTTGTGTTCCAGTGTAGCATACTCTGATTTGAGATTGCTCTGTTCTGAATCCCAGTTGGGTGTGTAGGGCAAATTCCTAGGGACATTATAGGATCCGAGTTAAGCTAGTTACCTTTTCTCTGCTGTTCTGGGCATTCAAATATGAGTATAGGTTGCAGCAAAATTGTATTTTGGTTTGATTTGCACTTGCAGAGGTCAGCTGGGTGTTATTGCTTCAGGCATTTGCCCCCTTTCTTTCAGATCTGTGGCATCAGTTCTGATTACTGTACGATACTCTACCTCGGGGTGTGGCAGGATATGCTGCTTAGAAACAAGATTTTCATCAGCTTAAAACCTGTCTTTTTAATTATATATTTAGTATTTCCCAATTTCTTTCATTCATGGAGAGGGGATGCAGTTGTCTAAGAGAAGAAAGGCAAGTGATGTAAAACAGGATAAATGTGTTGTCTGTAACAGCTGTCCATTCTTAGTATTTTGCCCATCCAGCAGCATTACAAAAGGGTCAGTGCCACCACCTTTTCTCTTAATAGTATCTCGGCTGCTTTTTTTAATTAGGTGCAAAGTGCTCCTCATGAGTTGCCATTGGTAAAATGTAATATATTCTTTTCCTTCTAATACAGTTCTTTTGTTCAGCCATATTCACTCCAACTTATGTTGTTGTTGTTCAATCGGAATGTCTTTTTCATCATGCACTCATTCACCATGTCTGCCCATCTTCTTGACCTTCGCTTCCTACCCTCAAGAGTTCTTCCAATACAGGTTTCTTTGCACTACTTTTATTACCCATTTGCTCAATGAAAATATTATCTTGGTATGCTATTTGTAATGTTATGTATCTCGCTAGACTACTCCACACCTGTGTGTGTCAGGAACGAATCGGTCAATTTAGCACCTCTGAATGTTGATTACTTGAAATATGTACTGTACTTGTGATTCTTTTGTGTTGCATGTTGATCTTGCATTAATGTAGGTAAGGCAGTTGCTTCATGTAGGTAAAGCAGTTGCTTCATGGTTTGTAATTTTCAATGCATATAAAAAATGAATAATGTTACCCCAGCAAAGATAAATAGAAAACTAACAAAGGTGATGAAATATGGTTCCTTCTATGATAGTTCCTTTATGATAGTTCCCTATGTGATAGTTTCAAAGTACATTCTCATGAAATAAATGAGTTTCTAGGAGCAGGTTTCAGACGAGCTGAGTAGGATAATAGCTCTTGCTTGCCGTTTCACTTGGTATGTCATTTGACAACCCTTATGAACCCTAGTTTTGGTTTACACACACACAAAAAAAAATGGAGAAAAATACATGTAAATAAAGATGGAGTGTATAAAAAGTGGAAACTCAAGATAAAAATGATATAAATTGTACACAATGCATCATTCAGAAATATACAATACTTGTTGATGGAAAGTGAAAAATTTAATTTGTTGTATTAATGGCCAAATAATAAATGTGTGTGAAACTTAAGTCAACAGGTACACCGCCTTGATATAGTGTAAGAGGATTTTAAATTGCTTTTCTTTTTCAGGTCCATGGAGATGCTGCATTGGCAGGGCAGGGAGTAATGCAGGAAACACTAGCACTGTCAAATGCTCCAAATTTTACCATTGGGGGAGCCTTGCATGTGTCCATTAATAATCAGGTACGTAATGTGTGTTCCAGTTAGTAACAAAATACTGAACAGTGCATGTAAAACCATAGCATCTGCACCATGTATGGAAACTGCATACTTGCGTCAACAGACTGATAGTTTTATGATTTGTCTGAATGATATCCAGTTGTTGGGTCTCTGATAACTTGGAGATTGAACGCCCACCTGCATGAAGCGAGACTGTCGCTTTGTGCAGGTCGCTACTTTGCTACTTCACTTCTCAGTGAAGTAGCACTTGTCTTTATAAGTATCTTACTAAGACAAGCAAGCAGTGAGCCACAACCAGGTCCTAGTGGTATACCTGCAAAATGTGAGAGAGTACCCCCATAAATGTCATCACTGTTGTTATAATGGAAGGGGACTTCCTTCCAAGCACTAACAACTTTCCTCCTACCCTCCTTCCTCACTGTGTTCCATACGCCAACAAGAATTCTCAATAAAGGATAGATAAACTTATACATACTGTAGTACAAAATATAAGTAGTAACATGTATAAAATATATTGTTAAGTTAATATTTTTGAGGGTGTGGAACGGATTAATTAAATTTAAATTATTTCTTTTGGGAAAATTCTGTTTCGGTTTTCAAATTTTTTGTTTTTGAATTTTCAGTTTTCGAACCACCTCTGGGAATGGATTAAATTAAAAAACGGAGGTACTACTGAACTGTATATTGTTATGTATCTACACACGTTATTTGAATTTTATGATATACATGTATCCTAATTAATTATTCCAAATGTTAGTTTTATTGTGTTACTGTGCCTTTTTCAGGTTGGCTATACAACCCCTGGAGAGCGCACTCGATCATCGACGTATTGTACAGACATCGCCAAAATGTGTGGTATGCCAGTCATACATGTAAATGGAGATGATCCAGAGGTTAGTATTGTACTATCTATTATTATTTTTGTGTGATGGTGGGATTTATGAGTAACACACGTGGGCATAGGTATTAACACCGAGTGCTTCAAATCAATATTGATTTATTTGCAGAAAAAATACTTGTCAGTAATAAATTAAATTGAAATAAATGAAGATTAATGTACTGATTTAGTGGCAAACGCCCAACGGAAAAGTGGCAAACGCCCAACGGAAAAGTGTCACATCTCCAAAAGGAGCATTGGGTATTTTTTGTTGGGCACTTGCCATTTTTTTGTTGGACATTTAGCATTGCTTTGTTGGCATTTTGACACTTCCTTCAAGCCCACCCAGCCTACAATGCCACCTCCCAGTGCCCAAGGACAAGTCAGAATAACAAAACCAAGATTAAGAACCAAGACAAACACCTGTCGCTAACCCACGGTGGATAGGCCACCAAACGTTTTATCCTCCTCGTTCCACATCAGTATCCTTTTCAAGAATTTCAACTCCCCATCCTTCTTCCTCCCCCCCCCCCCCTCCATCTTCTCCAAGCTCTTTGGACAGTGAGGCAAATGTAATGTGGAAGCATATGCATTTGTGCATAAATTTTGAAGTATGCATTCATGTATAGTCCTTATTTATGCTAAAGTATAGGATACAAGTATTAAAAATAGTTTAACTTGGCTTAAATACACAAACATGGTACTTACGAAGCAGATAGCCCAAATGCTGTACAAACTTGCACCGTGCTTCACGTATTACACCTTTCTTGACCTAAATCCCCTTTATAATGAGAAAGTTCTGCATTGCAGGTATAGTTTGGGAATAAGCTGTGTATGCTTGACCCCTGGATATGCTATGAAGAGGGCAGAGCATATCCAGGCTTGTTTATTCCATTTAAAATTGATACAATTAAAGTATGACATCCTGAATATTTTACCTCATGAAGACCATCTCTGCTCAACTTTCATCCACCAGGCTGTTGTCAGAGCTGCTCGTTTATCAGTCCAGTATCAAAGGAAATTCCGCCGAGATGTGTTTGTTGATTTGACATGCTGGCGTCGATGGGGACACAATGAACTGGATAATCCTTGGTTTACCAATCCTTTGATGTACAGCAACATAGACTCTCGCAGGTAATTACCCAAGTTATTTTATTTACCTAAGTGTGTTATATAGACTTTGCTAAACAATATTTTCAATTAATTCTTTCAGACATTTTTTTTTTTTTTAGTATTCATTTAAATAATATTTGGTTGTTTGATTTGTACAGTACTGTAATGATCTTGCAGCTTTTTGTTGGGTTTTGTGGATTACATGATACCTACTGAAGGCACACTTTAATACCTGTAATGCATTGCATCATAATACAGCTCTAATGTAAATATAATACCCTAATAATACTTAGAAATAAATACTTTGTGATATAATTAGTTTGCCTTTTGTGATGAGAGTATTCCACTCACTGATGATGATGATGGGGGTGAACTGTGCTTCACACTTATCACTTGTTTTATCGCCTGTTAGTGCCAACATGCTGCCACTAAAACAGGTTAGCTTACCATAACAAAACTTGCATTCCTCATTGAGATCTTTTTCTAAAAGATTTTTTTTGTACTTGGCTCTCGGCTTTGATGAAGTCTTACCTTGTGGTTATGTATGGTGTACTTTAATCTTTGATACTTCTCATATTTTGTTTATCTTCTTTGCCTTTGTGTAATGTAAGGAAAATACACAATCCAGTGAGGATTGACTACAAAAAAGCACATTCCAAAGGTTTGACTGGGCACACACACACCTCTTCTGAAATCAGGCCTGAGTGAGCAATTTATGGTGCTGTTTGGGTTCTCTGTCCTCATGATGTGTGTTTTGCAGCATCCCATGATGCAGTGGTTAGCACCCTCACCTAAGAAGCAAGAACCCTTAGTAGGGTGGTATGATTGGACACAACTTCTTTACTCCAGGCACCTGTACTCTCAGCAGTAAATGGTACCTAGATGTTAAATGACTGGTGGATTATGTTCTGGTAAAACAAGGTGCTGAATAACCTAATCATTTCCAGTAGCTGGCCTAAGGTCTAAATCCCAACATAAGAAAAATTACTGAGATTCTCTACTTGCAGGAGTGTGCCGGACACGTATGCTGATGCCTTGGTGACGGAAGGTGTACTTACCCGAGAAGTGGCTGTGAAAGTTGTAGCGGATCACTTGTCTTTTCTAGCTGAGCAGTTCAAACAAGTTGATTCTTATATTCCTAAGGTAATCTAATATTTGGTTTGATTCAGATATTTACCCTTTGCACATAGACATGCTACCACCTGTAGGGGCTCACTTTATGCTGTGACTGTATTATGGTTACAGTTTCAGATGTGAATAATTAGCTGTATTGGGGGCTCTTAACATTGTGAACTACAATTGTCACGTGATAACAACGATCAGACTGTACAGGATCTTGATCATTCACAACACTACAACCACCAATACAGCTCATTATTCACATCGGATATGTAGACATGATTTGAGCCGTTTCATTTGGAACCCCTAGTGTGATGTTAGTGCAGGGGATTTTATAAAATTATAAGTGAAATTTTAATATGAAATTTAATGACAGATTTTTCTTTTATTAATTTAGTATATATATAGACACATAGACAGACAGCATGTATGAATAATGAAAGAAGCTAATTTTCAAAATAATATAGAATAATTTTCATTAAAGTAGATAGATAAGTACAGTAACTATCTAAATATTAAAATAGTTTATATATAAAGCAATACCATGGAACACATAAATTTGTACTGTATCTATCAAATAGGTTGTCTGTCCAAGGTTGGAGGCCATGTGTCTGGGGCTAGCCTCATTAACCCCCTGCTCCCAACCTACTATGCCCCCCCCCTTCCTCTATACACCTACCAAAGTGGGTGTGTGGCAGGGGGAGGACTATAATTGGCAGATTGAAGTTGACCTCATTGCCCCCTTAAAGGAGAGTTGGCCCCCATGGCACAATGTTTTGGGGTCCACTTGGGCACCGCCGGGCACCCAAACTAGTGTATATACCACGTGTATATATATATATATATACTGTACATACACATGCTAATGAATGCTTCGTAACTTGATTGTTCTTTCAGGCTCCACATTTAGAGAAGCAGTGGTCAGGATTTGTTCAGGCCCCGAGTGCCGTTGAAGTTTGGGATACTGGGGTGGATATTTCTTTGCTGAAGTATTTAGGAGCAAAATCTGTCTATGTACCTGAGGAATTTGTGAGTATGTACTGTTTTGTATTATATTTGTAATTTTCAGTTTATTTAATACTTCATAGTTATGTTCATGATTAGAAAAGTGGCTTGATTATAGGTACAGATGTAGCAGTGTTCATTTAACAGTAACAAGTCATGTGATAAATAATTTTTACATTTGTAGGAATTACATTTCAGTGGCTATTTGTCCTTCCATTCTTGTAGCATGTGTAGTTCCTCCTGTGACAAGCGCAGTCCTCTTGATTCATATTCTTTTCAGCAGTTTAGTTTAGCATCATCTGCAAATGTTGATATGTACAATTCTTTATTCTTTGGAAGTTACTTACTTAGATCAAGAATAGTAGGTGTCCAAGTACTGAACCCTGTGGGACCCCACTTACCGCCTCCATCCATCCATATTTCACTGCAACCCTTCTTATTTTTTTCTTTCCTTTTTGTTGGGTACTCTCTCATCCAGCCAGATATCTTACCAGTTATCTCTGTGTGCTTTTCCAATTTGTACAGTACAGTACAGTATACTAATCTTTTGTTGTGGACTGTGTGAGAAACTTTTTGGCAATTAAAGGAGAAGCACTCCACCCATCCTTCTCTGTCCTGCCCAATCCTCATAAATTTATTGTAAAACTTGATCAAGTTTTTAAGGCATGTATTTTCATTTTTCTCCAAACGTTTTTTCTCCAGTATTTTATAAGGTACACCCATTTGAAGTACAGTCTGTAGTTGAAGGCTTCATATCAGCATCTTTACTTGAATATGGCCTCTTATGTTTACAGTTGTCCAATCGACTTTGATAATGGTCCAGGACGGACCGAAACGTCGTCGTGTCATCTTCTGGTGTGTGGTTTGGTCATCATAAATGTTGTCCAAGTCTCAGAAACCACTCATGCACATTATGATTAGATCACAAGCTAAAGTTCAAGAAATATTAACCTAATTTTATCTCCTTTCAACAGAATGTCCATAAACAACTCAAGAAGTCTCACATTGACACTCGTCTTCATAAACTTAATGAAGGGCATGGCTTGGATTGGGCAACTGGGGAGGCATTAGCCATGGCTTCATTATTGCATCAAGGTATGTCTCATAACAATCATAACAAATGTTATGGATGTTTTGAGTGCCAGTATAGACTTTTTTCTGACTAATATGGAAAGCATGAGATTGTTTCCTTTTGGGGTGGGGGGGGGGAAATTATCATATTAAATAAATTTTGGTTTGCAACTAGAAAACCAGATCAAATGGAATCAGTATTTTCAGTAGCTTCCCCTCTACCAAAAATTATTGATGTGATACACATTAAAGTTCTTCATCTTGTTAGCTTGCCTGATGTCACATCTTAAAACATAATTTGCCTTCCACCACAAAGTTGCATCTCATTCTCTTTCCACTGCTCTCCGCTATTCTTCCACTACTGTATGCATTACTCCTACTCTCGAGAACTTCAGAGTTTTGTACTCCCTTTTATAAATTTGGTCTCTTAGTACTCACTATGTAGCAGCTTCCCAGTTTGTGTCTATTGCTAATCCATGAATAAAACTTTACTCATTTTTTTCTGTTCAACAGCCAGCTTGTGGAATAGACTGCCACTCTATACTTTCCTTGACACTAATGCTCTTTGTTTATTCAAGAACTGTCTGTGGAGCTTCAGTGTTAAATCATTGATATTCTTTCTTTTTCATTGTTGACCAAGCAACTTTGCCTTTAATTTTTCTGAAACATATAAGTAGTAAGTAAACATCTAAAAAGAATACAGAAAAAGAACTGTGACCCAACCAGTATTATTATACTAAATTGTTTACATACTTTGTGTTGATATACAGTATATAAAAAATTTAGCATGAATTAGTGTGTTGTAAGGCCATAGACTGCCAATAAAGAACCTAACTGATAATGTTTTAAGCAAAGTATTTAAACAGTAAAGTTCAGAATCTTTAAAGTTAAGTTTGAATTATTAAAGTCTTTAGTCCTATATTGCTAACTAATTGAATTTCCTCCCTGTAGGTTTCAACATACGCATTAGTGGTCAAGATGTGGGTCGGGGTACATTCTCTCATCGACACTGCATGTTGGTTGATCAAGTAACTGATGAAATGTATATTCCTCTCAACCATATGAGTGAAGAACAAGCTTGCTGTCTTGAGGTTGTCAATAGCATTCTATCTGAAGAAGCAGTACTGGGCTTTGAATACGGAATGTCAGTGGAAAGCCCTAACACACTCTGTATTTGGGAGGCACAGTTTGGAGATTTTTACAATGGTGCCCAAATTATGATTGATACATTTGTGTCCTCAGGAGAAAGTAAGTTTTTAAACGAGTAAGTGCTTCACATTTTCTCTAATTAAATTATACATATAAAATTATTCAAATTAATATAGTACAATCTACTAAGATATGCATCCACTTTTCCTGCAGGTACTTAAGTTTACATGGGCTTAATTCATTAATTTATTATCCCTGTTTCCCACTAACATGGGGTGAGGCAGCATCCTCCCAGAGAAAAAAAGGAGAATACAGTAATAATATGGATTCTGATATTGATTTCTTGGTTGTGGGCCAAAAGTTATGTTTTGGGTTATGCTTAGGCACATCCTGCCAAACACACGACGACACTACCACGTTGCTACAATGTTCGAAGAAGTCTTAACACTTCCTAACAAGTTGTAACAATCAATATAGCATGTTGTAACAAAGTTCTAATAAGTCATAAAAATGTTATACAACATTTTAGTTATACAACATACGATGTAACAACTTTATTATGAGTTGTAACAAATGGAAAATAGGGACAGTTACGTTTTGTGTTTGCAGGGATCTGGTCACTTTAACACAGACCATTTTGGTTTTTTTTAGGGTTAGAATTTGCCTTTAGCTTCTGTCTTGACTCCAGGCCATTTTCTCACATGTGTTGCTCTGAATCACAAGTAAAGTTTCTTTCGTTTGGAACAATGCGATGAGGCTTGGTGATGTGAACTACCATGTTATGGTAGTTCAAGTGTTGCCATTTGGTGGCAGGAATACATGGCAGACAAGCCAAACAAGTGCAGTGTTTGCTGAAGTGATACTTGGCACTCTTGAGTTGCCAATGAGGGCTTGTAAAGGCTTCCGAGTATTTTGTGTATAAATTGATCGTTATACAGCTTACTTAAGTTAGATGATTTCCTCCAGTCCTCCTATGCCCTGTAGGGGATGTTTCTCCTTGGTGTCAGTACCTCATATGCTTTGTATGATAGCACTATTTGCTTGCCATTCATAAGAAAATGTCACTGGGGGGTGGGGGGGGGGGGGGGGACGGGGTCAGAGAGAACTCAGCGAGTGCTTGGAAATGCCCCATTCATATACAGTACACTTAAAACCTATTTTTAGCTCTTCCACTCAATTGCTCCCTTCAGCAAAAAAAAAAAAAAAAAATGGTCCCAGGACAAGTACTTAACTTGTACATGTACTTAATTATGGCATGAAGGCAATCTGAATCTGTGTTCTTTTTGGCATTGTCTTGCCGAGAGATTCAAGCAAGAGAATTCTGGCACTGTTATACAGTTGCAGGAGACTTTATCCATAGTTTCCCACCTTCTGTCAGGTTTGTTTTGTCTAATTACTTGACTACAAAACATTGTATAAAACTCTTGGCATGGTGATCTGCTTCACAGCCAACAGGTGTGTTTTTTCTTGAACACTGACGATTGTTTTCTTTGAAAGATGTTCTTGCAGCCTTTATTCTCTTACCATTAATTAAGATTCTTCAAGGATAAATTTGATCACAGATGTAACTTCAAGGATTCTTTGCTTATGTAGATCAATGTTTACAGGAAAGTGGCTGACACAGAGTGGTTTAGTGATGGTTCTGCCTCATGGCTATGATGGTGCAGGTCCAGATCACTCATCGTGTCACATAGAACGCTTCTTGCAAAACTGTGACTCAAGTGAGATTTCTCCAGATGGAGAAGATGTCAACTGGTGTATTGTAAATCCAACAACTCCTGCACAGTATTTCCATTTGCTCCGGAGACAGGTGAGTTCAGGGATGTAGCTACACTTGCACATACCTGCCAAGAAACCTATCTTGGTAATATTTTTGTCTTTTATAAAATGTTAATTTTTCCATAGTAAAAACTGGAATCATTGCAAGAAGCATGTATATATGGGTACTTTATTAGGTTTCTTGACAGGCGACTCAAAGAAACTGAACATATTCCCCTAATTTTCTCAATTAATGCTATCTTTGTATGTTTTTTTAAGCATGTGGTTTGGAATAACCTCTACTACATCCCTATTCAGTCTCTGAAAATTTTGTAAGTATTTATATTTAAAGATGCATTTATCCTTAGCTGAGCTTGCAAAAAGTAAACATGAATTTTTATAATAAAAACACAAAACTCAGCTGACAGCATCTGCTTTGCTTGTCTCCTCTTCAGCTGCTTTTCTGCAAGGAGATAACTGCAGAGCTAGCACTGAAAAAGCCATGGGCATCTGCTATAGTAGGTAATGGAGTAAATTCGAGCATCTGTGGAAATACTGTACTATAGTGTTGAGTTTTCTTTTATCAGTGCATTGAATGAGCATTTCACATGTGTGAAATGTAAAGTGGCGAAGATATTAAAATAACCAGATATATTTGGGAGCACGAGGGTTGAGTTTTAATTTGGTTTAATATCGATGCTTGTTCTTCTGGCTTCCTCAAGATGCTTTGCCATGTTTTTTATGTAGTCTACAAAAAAATTCATTGTGCTTGAAACAATCTTCCCAATTGGTCATCTCTTTGCTCAAAGTCTTCATTAATTTTTTTCTTCTCGTGCACTATGCTCCAGGGCCACAGTCTTGGAATTTGTTGTTTTTAAGGAACTGTAAAATGCTATTAGTTGATATCCTGCATACCCTAAAAATTGCAAACATTGCCACAATTCACATGGGAAGTAGTAAAACACTGATAAAAAGCTACAGGCTAGTTGCACAAATATCACACATAATTAAATCTTTGAGTGGGTAAGATGCTAACTTTACAGTTTTATGAAAAAAGGAGCTATTCAACCCACATCAAGATCTTTTAGAGCAGGAAGATCTTGTCTTTCTCAGTTACTTATTACAGGGAGTTCCTGCTTTATGAACATTTACCTTACGGACATCCATCTATACGAACATTCTTCCAGGTCCCCGTGTATCCCCTTCATGCTGAAAATCATTGTACTAATTCGCTGGAGCGTTGTGTTGAATGTTGCTGCAGCACGAATGTCCGTGCAGAAGACACATGGAGACAGTATTGTATGGGTAGGGTGGAGTGGGTTGGGGTGTAGGTTTGTGTGAGTGGGTAATACCCAGTGGCCTCAAGTTCTCACTGACCCACACAAAACATGATATGTACAAGACCATGATGTGTTTATAGGAGAAGGGAGGGGAGGCGTTTATTCGTGAGGCCAGTTACAAACTGCTTGACTGGCAAACTCTGGATGCATCATGAGGATATCAAGAACACAAGAGTCATACAAGGCAATGTGATCAGTAGCCTGCACTGCACTTTTTCTCCCCTCAAGAACACAAGAGTTCATAAAGTGATTGCAAGGCTCCAGGTACCTCATCCCAGGGTGTCTGAAGGGGTCTAATAACTGGGCATTTAGTAATGTTGTGAGTGAGATCATGACCCAGTTCCTGTTCACAGAGTTCAGATTTTGAACTTAATAAAATTACAACCTACTGGAGCAAGAGATAGAATAGGAATCATAAAATAAATAGAATGAAAAGTCAGGGTGCTCTAGGCACAATTAGAAAAATAAAGGGTACAGTAACAACAAAGGGTAAAGTGTAAACAACAAAGGGCTGTGACTCAACCTTCTGCCAGCAGTAGAAGCTTTAAAGAAGGAAGTGACAAACAGCTTCATATAACAGGCAGTCACCAGGGCAGGCTGTGATAGATGAACTATCAAAATCATCTACAGGCAGTCACATGTAAGAGTTTGAGTGCCTTTGTTGAAGCTGCTTATATTGCTTCTGTTGTCAAACCCTTTGCTCCAACAGTCTGCAACTGATGTACAGAAACGTCTTGAGGTTATCACAGACCTGTTTGCAATTGCTTTACCTCTTTTTATTGCAATCCACAAATTTGAGGTATCTTTTGTGAACCTCATAGTTCTTAGTTTCATCATCCAAGTAAACATAGTACAGAATAAACAGTTTGTTCTACATGCTTTGTGTCTATTCCTGGGAGCTTCTCAAGTTAAGTGTTGGGCAAGGGAAGTCTTGGGGGAGATGCACCAGGCCACATGCATGATTCTTAATGTTTTCACCAATGGGACAATACATTAGATAAGTGTAGTACAGCAGCTGTGAAATGAAATATATATTTTAATTATAAGACACTGAATTTTTACACTATTGATCATACTTTGTTATTCAAGTGGAAAAAGAAATATTAAGAATGGCATAGCACTCTTTGAGAGTGTCCATCAAAAATGTTGAAAGTTCTTGTAAATAAGAGTAAATTCAGTAATCATGAAAATCCATTTCTTTAGAAATAATGTCATTTGCAGTGGCTCCACAGTAGATACTCTTGATAAAGTATGACCCAGCACCACCACAGGGCTCAACTCTGTGCTGAAACAAGGAACCTCCACAGTGGAATGATGGTGTTCCATGAGGCTTTGGAAGGGATGTGCAGGTTGTGTGCTGTGAATGCTGCCATTGTGTGGTGGCGAGAGCAAGCATCAGTAATAATAGCTTTCGTTGCCTATAAATGTTGAATTGAATTTTGATACATGTTAATTGCCCTGGCATAATTTTTTAAGAAGGCTGTACTTTAACAAGCCGTGAAAACATGTTTTGTATGAAGTTGAGAGGTAAGTATCAAGAAGTTTACATTTTATAGTGAGATGTCTTTTTATTATATTTTTCTCACAGGTATTAAGGAACTACCGCAAACCTCTTATCGTTGCTGGTCCAAAGTCTATTCTTCGTCTGTCAGCTGCATCATCTAGCATAGAGGATATGGCTACTGGGACACACTTTCTACCTGTTATTGGTGAGTCAAGATCTATTTCTAGGAGGGACCACCTCATTGGTTTCCCAAGCTTACACACTAGTACAGTACCAGTCGCCTACTGGGAACCAGGACCAATATCTGGTTCACTCGAGTGAATCTGAGGATCAGATATCAACCCAAAACTAGGTTAAAATCCACACAAAAGTATAGGTGAAACAAAGCAGGGTATTGCTTGAAGGAAATTAGGTACTGTATCCCCAAGTAAACATGGCAAGTACTTGTTATCTTGGGGTAAATACCCTAGATCCCAGTAGGTGATTGATGGGTCTCAGAGCCTGGTTCATGGGGCGAAGGTGTGGATGTGCTAATGTATAAGCTTGAGAAGCTACTTGGGGAGGGAAGGGGGAGCTCTACAAAAGGACATTTCATTACATTCAACACGATTTTAAATTGTTAAAACAGTATCTGCAACTTTCTTTCATTATCCTGGCATCCAAAAATTTTTGTGGCATTAAAGTGTTCAGATTTGGAGTTACTCAGGTAAGCACTTTTTAAACCAAGAATTTTAATTTGTTGGGGAATTTTGGGGGTTATATTTATGCATGATTACAGATCCCAAGCACTCTGAAAGTCATCATGTGTTAAATTTGTGTTATGGAAAGTGAATGAAACATTAGCATGTTGAAGTAGGTGTTTTGTAGAGTAAATCGAGTAAAAAGTGAAATTTTGGCAGTCTCTGGACCCTAACTCTATTTTTTTTTCCCCCATGTATCCAAAATGTGGGACTGGCACAGTTTTTGTGGGAATATTACCCTCATACAAATTGAAGAACACCTGTACAATATTTAGTTCTTCTTTCAAAGCTTGTGCCTCCCATCCTATGAAAGTGGGAATTAGATAATGTATTTATGTATGTAAATATGCAAAAATGTGCTATATTATTTGCATTATAAAAATGGCAATAGTGAAAATAAAAAACTTGGTGGAATGGGATTCTCGTTGGTCCAGAATAAGTATGCTCCCATGTGTTCTGTTCTATTAATGCTACCCTGTATTAGAATGTGGTGACGTATACAGTAACAAAGGTCTTTGATTTATTAAGAATCTATCCTAAAATATATATAAAAAAATACAATGCTTTTGAACTGTAATTGTTTGCTTGTTTACATTTAAGAATATCTTAATTTTCTAGGTGACAAAGATGTGAACCCTGATAATGTGAAGAAAGTAATTTTTGTTAGTGGAAAACATTATTATGCTTTAGTGAATGAGAGAAAAGCCCGAGGCATCACGGACACTGCAATTATTCGGTTGGAGGGTCTCTGTCCATTCCCAACAAATGAGATAAATAGTGAATTACTTAAGTACAAGAAGGCCAAGAGTGAGTATCCCCAGTGTTAATTCTCTTTACCAAGAAATTCCTTTGTTATTCAATATTCTTATACGGTTGTACTTTAACCTAAACCTTCGTGTTTCCAATAATGCACTGAGCATGAAATGGCAAGTAATTACGAAAGATTCAATTCAATTGCATTATGAACTATTCCAGTTAAAGACTGCTGTTCTTGTAACAGTGGTGGTTGAAAAATGTCATGTGATATTGGATAATTTCTTGCTCCTATTTTGTGTGGTATGATCATTTTGATCAATGTTTCAAGATTTATTTGGTGATCATTATTTATTTATTTCCATAGAATTTGTTTGGTCGCAAGAGGAGCACTACAACATGGGGGCTTGGGTTTTTGTTCGGCCCCGATTTGAGAATTTATGTTCTACGAAGGTAATGCTTGATTGTTTTTATTCTTCATTACAGTACTGTATAGCTAATACAAATTCAAGTTACACTGCAGCACAGTTTATTTCATTTAGAATAATACTCCCAGCTTATCTACTCTTTGCATAAGTTTTTAAATAAGTACAAGTAATCAACTAAATATACAATTAATATTGTCACACCTTCCTTGCTGCCCCTCGGAAGCTCCCTGAACCAGAGCTTCTATGGAGTATTAAAAACTCTAAATGGGAAAGCATCCAATGGTCTGGCTCTGAAAGGAGTATTTCACTGTGTTTTATATAAACATTTTCCTTTGTAATAAGGATTTCTAATTAATTTTATATTCAAACTAGAGCTTCTCTCTTTGCAGCTGCAGTACATTGGTCGTGATGTATTAGGCGTGACAGCAGTTGGAGTTGGGCTAGTGCACAAACAGGAAATTCAAGATATAATGCACAAGACTTTTAGTGTCTGACCTATTAATACTCACATTCAGGTAACACCGTATACAAAATTCAAAACTTAACTCACGCTTCGATATTGCATATTGCAGCATCTGCTGTGAGTACTCGGAGCATAAGTAGTTTAAATATCATAAAAATCACATAAATTGTTGTGCAATATTTTGGTCTTAGTTTCATATAATTTGATTATACATATATTTGGAAAATACTGTATCTTAATTTTGTTGAAGCCTAAAACATTTCAGAGTAATTGCTGGATCATATGATGCTCCATTCCTTTGAATGCCAAGTGAATTGGAATGGAAATATTTAAGAAATACGCGTAAAGAAAAAATCAAGTAAAAAATGGTAAGAATGATTTTAAGTTGTATTACCTGGTATTAGCTGTTTGTGTGTGTGTGTGAGACTGGCTAGCTGACCAGCAAGAATGCCTGTTGCATAACATGATGCAATAAACCTATCCATCGATAGTTTCCTTTTTGCCATAGCAATCAATATTCCTACGTATTTGAATTTAAAAATACAGTATATATTATGCAGTATACTGTAGTGTTAAAGAAGTTTAAAACATGATTCATTATTATGCATCTGAAATAAATGTCGGCACAGTACAGACAGAAAGTAATCAAATAGCCATCAGTTTGGCCAGCATTACAGTGGGGGATATTTTAAGGCATTTTTATGGAACAAAAGTCCTATGGATTTGCAAATATGGTGCAGTATTTATGCTCATCGAACAAATTCCTTTCATTAGTGAGTTGTATATCCTAGGACAGTACAGTAGTAACTATTTTTTATTTATGCAATATCTTTAAAATATCTGATCCTTTTAATTTTATGCTAAAAACAGTTTCATATGGTCATAAAATTTAGTTTTTTTGATATTAGGTAGAGTAGCCTAATGACAAGTACAGTACAGTATTTTTTAGTGGGGATATTCTGGCTAATTATCTTTATTTCACACTAGTGACTTGAAACATAAAGACTTATGTAGGATCATAAAATTGAGTTGCATATTGATGTAGAGTAGTGCACTTGTAGAATCTCATGAAGTGATTTTAATATAAAATATAGTACAGTATTGTACTATATCCATGAATCATATGAGACCAGAAGGCATGGCAGGATATGCAGAATACCCCTGTTGAAAAGCAGAGGTGCAATAGGGACTGAGAGAGAGCTCTATCAACATCTGAGACCCGAGACTGTTCAACATGCTTCCACTACACATAAGGGGCATAACTGGCCGACCCCCTCACAGTGTTCAAGAGAGAACTGGATAAGCACCTCCAAAGAATACCTGATCAACCAGGCTGTGATTCATATGTCAGGTTGCGAGCAGCCGCGTCCAACAGCCTGGTTGACCAGTCCAGCAATGAGGGGCCTGGTTGTGGACCGGGCCACGGGGACGCTAAGTCCTGAAAACACCACAAGGTAACCCTCGAGGTAAGATATGAAGGTGAAAATGAAAGGGGGGGGGGGGGCAAGTATGTAGTTTTATCACCAAGCAAGATTGTCGTCCCACCAAAATACTGTACATCACATACCCACCAACACCCCTACATCCACTACTCTCTCTCAATCCACAACATGGCCCCAGTCCCTCCCCCCTTCTTCCATACACCCATACATTTACTCCCCTCCTTCCTCAAGAATTTGCATTTTTTTAAGAATTTTACAGTATAACTTGTAATGTGGGAATTCCTGGCATAGGGAACCAGGGATACTTTATTCAGTCATATACATCTGAGTGAAAGACTGCTATTGACTGTTCAGAAAAATTGGATTGGTGCTTCAAGTATTGTACAGTATTATCTAATTATAATGTTTCCAGTCAGCAAGTAGGCTTGGCAAATTATTTTTATAATATTCATGTTTGTATTCCTAAACATAAATTTTGTTAAATGTGGCATTACAGTATATTCAAATATTTGATAGCAGGTAGAGGTGAGGATTTGTTTGCTTTTAAGCAAATTGTTCTTTTTCAGGGTTAAATTTTAGTGCTATTAATTTCCCATGCCGACTTATCCTGAATTATATAGTACTGTACTAATTTTACAGTGTTTTGTTTTTCAATTTGTTATTGTTTTAACATTAATGATTTGGGAATATTTTTGTTCTTGATTTAGACGAGAATTATTATGGTCGACGATCTAAAATAAGACAGTTTTACCGTCTGAAAATATATTTATAACATGACCTAATAAAGTATATTATATATCTTGTATAGTAATTGTATCCTCTTATTTCAAGCTGATTTTTTAAAATTTGATGTATTAAACAAATTAAGCTGTTTTTCATAAACCAATTTGCATTTTATGTTTCTAAAATATAGGTTCTTATTACAAGTGCAGGAAAGATGGTGAAGTTTAGGGAAGGTGATGAAGGAAGGAAGGTTGTAGATGGGGAACCCAGCAGTGTTATTGCTGTTTTGGGGGAACCCAGGTAGTGTTGATGGTTATTACAGAGATGAAGGCAGTATTTAATTATGTAGGAGGATATCGATCCAAACTAATACTTCGAAAGGTCAGATGTGACATGAACAAGGAGTAATGGTTTCAAACTCAACAAGCCACAAATGCTGGATGGAGAACAGGAGATACTTTTTCACTTCATAGTTATAAACCCATGGAACTGCCTACTCGCTGAAGCTGTAAATGCCAAAACACTGCTGAATTTAACAAACCAGCTCAACAAAATCGTCAGGACAAATGGGATGACCTTCCACAAGCCACTGCCTTCCAGTCCTTGTTGAGGCCACTAGAGAGAGTGAGTGGCCCTCAGGTAAATTCAGGTTGTATGTAGTATAGATAGTGTTGCAAGTTGTGTGTAATGAATGGTTATAGCGATGGTTGTGAGTAGTTAAGATGGTTACAGTGAGGAAGATAGTGTGAAAAAAAAATGGTTAGTGATGATGGTAACTTGCAGTGAAAATTTATATAGTAATGATGCTCATATAGTGATGAAGATAATGGGTAGTGAAGATGTGATGCAGACTATGATCACAAATTCAGTATTACATTTTCTGAGACAGAGGGAAGGAGAGGGAGGGTTTGGGGAAAGAGAGAGGGGGGTGGGTAAATGGGAGGGGAAATATACCCAGGTGCAACTGGATAGCTACAGTGTGGAGGATAGCTGGGTGTGAAGTAGATTGTTAGTGATGGTGAGGAAAGGGAGGGGAGATGGGAAATAGACCTAGGCACATCAAGGAACCCCCCCCCTCCTTCTACACTCCCCAAGTATATAATATAGACAGCACAAAATATTCTCATTTACCTATCTTGAGGTTACCTTTCCATGATTTCAGGGTTCAACGGCCCCGCGGCCCGACCAGGCCTCCTCCCATAAGAGTGATGCAGTAATTGCCCACAGTAACAGGTTGGGCAACATTGTGTTTCATGCGGCAGGTCTATAGATATTGACTATCGGTACCAAATCCTGATAAGCACTACAGGTCAGCTATTATAAACTTCATAGATCCGCCGGCATGAGGTAAAGGCCATCTTTCCTATAGTTAAGATTAGCCCCATATAAATCTGTTAATAGGGAATTTTGTGATAATGAAGAGCGAAATAATAATCATGAGGATAATTGAGGTAGAGGGAGGAGAAAATACACTATACAATATCCGGAGCGATCACGTAAGAGATTAATTTTGATTTTGCAAAGTCATTGTGACCGGCAAATTATGAGATAGACAAAATTAACGGATTTTAACTTTAGATTTGTTAATCATTGAAAACATTTTCAGTTATTGGTCAGTGAAAACTTAGCAAGATGATATAGGCTACATACATGTAAAAACAGTATTCACAAATATTAAATCAACTGCACAATATAATAACAATGATAGCTGCCTATTAGTTAAATTATTTTGTATGCAATAATTATGTAGGGTACATACTGCTTACGATCGCGTCAGTCACGTGGTAATACTGTAGACCTAAATTAGCCTCGAGGCTGTTCTGTAATATATATATATATATATATATATATATATATATATATATATATATATATATATATATATATATATAGTCGCCGTTTTTATAATTAATTCTCGTGCTCGGATCCGTATATGTTTGATTTATTTTATCTTCAGTTACGTAATATATATGTGCCGGAACACAGATTATATATATATATATATATATATATATATATATATATATATATATATATATATATATATATATATATAAATAATATATATATAATATATATATTTATTTATTTTGAAGAAACTAAGCTATTTATTAATTACCGCAATACTAGTAATTATTAATAATAATTTAATAATTTACCGAGTCGGGGGACAGGCAGCCAGGGTGCATTCATACACAGTATACATATCGAGGTTCCCCTCCAAGGTTGAATTACTGACCCCGCCCAGGATGTATGCCCACAAGCTGAATAATTCCTGAGAACCTACTCACGGCTAGGTAAACAGAGGCATTAGGTGAAAGGAAATGTACCCAACCATTTCTGTCCCGCCTAGGATTCGAACCCGGAATTCTTGATTGTGCTTCGAGAACGAACCTAGTACCGGGACATAATAAGATTTGTACATTTACATAATGGCACCTAAAAGATGTCTTGAGCATTAATCCGGATGCGTTTATTAAGCTAAAAGCAGTGAATGATAGCTCAATAACTATTTATGTCCATTTATGAATAATAAATGTGTTAACAAGAAAACGTATATACCAATGTGCACCGTACAGGTAGTGTTAGTTATATCCCACTTACATATTAGAGTAAAAAGCTATACTAATATTATTATAGAAACTGCGTAATGCATTTAAAATATTATTGTATTAATTTTATATCATTATCTGTAAGTAAATCGATGCTATAAATGGTGAAGTTATTGAGTAATTAAGGAGAAATTCTCGTGTAGTCGACCTGGAAGTATGCGGAGCCAGACACATCCTGACAACAGACAGCCAGTCGTCCATCATCACATTTCCTCTACTTTCCTGACCGCTATCTGGTAAGTCCTGACTAAAGTATACCTCCAATATACCTCAAGATATACTCGTGCCCTTGGGGGAGTATGAAGGAGGCTGTGAATGCCGATAACGGCAGGATTTCAGGTGGTTGGTGGTAGAGGAGGGTTTGTTGGGCCATGTCATCAGCTCTCCTGTTGAGATTAATATAATGACGCAGCTGGTCTGGCTGTGACTCTTAGTGGCACTCTCCGCCTCGATGGGCACTCTCAATCTCTCTTCTAGCCTCGTGCCCGTGTTCTCCTGGGGGCACGCGGTGTGTCTGGTTGGGTACCATAACCTGGCCCAAAGTTGGTACACGTCAGCGTCGTCAGTGACTTCTCTTCACATCGTACCCAAATCGGATTTTAAAACGTAACTAACCTATCTTACCTAACGTAATCCAACCCAACTGAACCCCGTACAATCTAACCCGGTCTAATTCAACAAAATCCATCCCAGCCTTACCCAATCTAATGTAACACCACCCTAAGCTAACACAGCCTATTCTAACAATATAAAGAATTTTTACAGTTAGAAATGGTGCATTGTCTAATTGCCTGTGTATGATCTAACCTAACCCTGTGACATAATGCTTGGTAAAGATGTTTAGTCACTTTGTGTATTTCACCAGAAAAAATTAATGTTGTGTTACATTTGCTTTATCTTGTATCGGAATAGTGCATTGCCCGCCGGTGGAGGCAGAGACAAATGGGCAAAATGTTTCTTTCACCTTGATGCACCTGTTACCTAGCAGTAAAAAGGTACCTGGGAGTTGGACAGCTGCTATGGGCTGCTTCCTGGGGGTGTGTAACAAAAAGGAGGCCTGGTCGAGGACCGGGCCTCGGGGACGCTAAGCCCCGAAATCGTCTCAAGATAACCTCAAGATGATGCCCCGTGGGTTGGTGCTCAGTGTATCGACAATCTTTAGATAAGAAGTCCCACAGTCTCTCGTTTCAGCTGCACTATATACATTATGTAATAGTAAGCTAGACTGGGTTTGGTTACATATGGTTTTCTTTGCTGTGTTTTGGATTTAAAGTCTTGGTAAATAATTGTATTAAATTTTTGTTTATTTTTTTATTCCTTATTGTAGTGATAGTCTAATATTGTGTATCACATTTTTGGCATTGGTGTTCATTTTGAGGCTGCACTGTTTTAACTCCTGCTTGGGTAAAAGTTGACTGACCTGCCAGTTTATTTGTCTTTGGCTCAAAGCTAAGGCTCTTGTGTTAAGGTTGGCTCTTTTGTGTTTGGCACAGTTTTATCATAATGTAACCCGAGTTTAATGTAGTCATTCCTAATGTAACTTCCTCGGACATCTACAGTTGGCGTGAAGAAGTGTGCTTGAAATAGGAAGATTTGTGATTCCTTATGGCTTATCTAGTAACTAATGGAAGTTGACACAGCCTTGGAAAAATATCATTTATGCATTAATAAAATATGCAAGCTACAACACAATATTATATTGTATTATTGTTAATAGACCAGCCTTAACTGATAATTTAACTCGCTACAAATTTTTTTCATAGGTATTTCTTTCATAATAACATGTTTGTAAAAGAAGTACTGTACAGTACAGTATTTGGTGCTGAAGATGATCTCGACTTTATGTAGTGGTTAATGTTCAGTTCATTATGTGGCAAGCGTATTGTCAATGGCTAGGTTTGCCATATCAAGATATAGTACTGCAGTTAACCTAACCAAGTCTTAACTTCGTGCAATGCAATTTTTGTAGGGAAGTTATTTATCATAATATAGCACCTACGTACATATTGTGAATGCAGCACATGTAAATATGGCTTTGCATTACGTTTAGTTCACAGTGAATTTGGCCTAGTGTCATATTCACAGGGTAGTCCTGGAAATAACATGACAAAATGTTATATTCAGAGGCTGTGTGCCCAAATAAGGTAGTGTTCCATGACATACCTGTATTAGAAAGTGGATCGTATGGGAAAACTTGGCACTTTTTTTGAGTAGCAACTTAAGAATTGTTTGAATTACTTACTTAGACTAACCCGAGGGTTGTGGCTGTGTTGAATACAAGCCTATGAGGCATGGAGGTCTTTGGATGCGTCCCCATGAGCCACTGCACTCATTGGGTACAGTGAAAACTACTGTACAAGTTGCTACCAATTAAATTTATAATTTTAATAATGACAATTTCTACTTTTCTAACTACTAACTAACCTAACTAATATTATACTAGACATAGTGTGTTAGGGTAGGTAAGAATAAGTAATATATTTTTATGGTTTTCAGGACTGGGAATTAAAATATTAAAAGCTGTATTGTACTAAGCGATACTGTTGCACATTATATATATATATACATCGTCAATTTAAAAATCCATTCAAGAGAAAATGGTTAACTTCAATGTATTATAAGGCACACATGAATGCTATGCTGTGTAGTACACAAAAGGTTATAAGTGCTGTATCTACTTGTATTTTATCAGTGAAGGAAAGATTGACTAAGTTTGTCCCACTTTCAACTCTGTCCCAGGTAGTCATGTTCTTTTCTAGGTGAGGTAGACTAGTGTTTTTTGTATAGGTAGGAACCATGCACAGTTCATATGTAATTCATTATTTCTGCATGAGATAAATGATTTAAAATATTGAACAATGAAAAACCACTGTTTGCATTTGACAAATTTCAGTGAAAGAGCATAGCAGCCATGTCAGACGAACAGCAATCTCAGAATGAGCCGCAGGAGGAGAGGCCACGAGTGACAGGTGTCGTAGCCCTGAAGGCTCATGTTATGGAGCACAAGGTGGATACAGCCCTCTGGGCTACAAGAGCCCTCACCCTAATATTCTGCATATCCTACCTTATACCAATATTTGGGTAAGTGTTTATTACATGTTGTCCATTGTGTTTATTGGTGTTGTCCATTTATACATTATTTTTAGTTTTACTTGACTGATTAAGATTTTGAGGCTAGGTAATGATAAAGTTACAAGATTGTATTGAAATTGCAAAGTTTGTTTGTAAAAATAACCTGAGGGTCATAATTAGTAGGAATTTAAAGCCAAAAAATCCATGCATAAATATTTGAAATAAGGCAAATAGGTACTGGATTTATTTCTAAAAGTGTTAGCAATAAAACACTTGTATTATTCTTCAGCTGTATCTTGCATTTGTTAGGCCCCCCATTTTGATTATGCAGTTTAGTTTTGGCCACCATACTACAGAATGAAAATTTATTCAGAAGAATGCATTCAGCAAAGGATGACAAAAGTTAATTCCACAAATTAGAAATATTACATATGAAAAGAGATTGAAAAAGCTTAATTTTCATTCTTTAGAAAGTTAGGGGTGACTTGATTGAAGTGTACAAGTGGGTGAATGAGCATAACAAGGGGGATGTTATTAAGATATTAAATATATCAACACAAAATGGAACACAAGACAATGAATATATATTGGATAAATTTAGATTTAAGAAAGACCTGGGTAAATACTTGTTGGAAACAAGGTTATTGCTTTGTGGAACAGATTAAGGTAAAGTGGATGTGGGATCACTTGATTGCTTCAAGTGTAGGTTAGACATACAGTATATATGAATGAGATTAGGTGCATATAAATTGGAGCTGCCTCGTATGGACCAATACACCTGCAGTTTCCTGAATTCTTACGTTTTTATGTACATAGTTTGTACAAGGGGGTTAAAGACACGTGTACCTCTGGATTACTGCTCATTTCCATAATAGGGTCAGTAAGAAATTAAAATGTATTATGTGCGGAATGTGCAAAAGTATGTAAATTGGGAGGTTTTACGTGCCGTGCAGAAGAAATATATGTGGGATGCTTCGTACAATTAAAGTACCGAGATGAAATCCTATTTTTTTTTACCAAGTAGCAATCGTAAATTTGTTCAGTAGGGTTACTGAAACGTTCCCATATCTAGGATCAATTCTGTATAAATGTTCCCACAACACACACGTAAAATACAGTACTATGGCATCCCCAGAAACCAAAATGCAAAATTAACCTTTTATATATATAAAAAAAGTGCATAATTAAGCATAAATCATCCAGTGGGATACATGCGTGGTGGTGCTTGCACAATTTTTTTTTTTTTCAATTTGCCACCTTTTTTTTTGAGGGGGGGGGGGGGGGGGAGTTCCAGGTTTATATCAATGTCCACCAATAGGCTCGATGCAGTACTGTGCTTTCTACCAAGATTAAAAGTTGGTATCAAATTTACTTGTAGGTCGGCAAAGTTGTAAATTAATATTACTCGTCATTTCTACTTTCGTTCAACCTTTTATGATAAAATTTTAGCACAGTAAGCTAATTACAAATGTTGAGTAGCAAATATAATATCTGCCACAAGAATGTATATATTTATGGGTATAAATGTTTCATGTTGAAGCAACCTTGTATGCAGAGCTAATGTATGTAATCATTCCAGTAGTACGTAGTGTGATGATT
Source organism: Procambarus clarkii (assembly GCF_040958095.1). Classification (NCBI taxonomy): domain Eukaryota; kingdom Metazoa; phylum Arthropoda; class Malacostraca; order Decapoda; family Cambaridae; genus Procambarus; species Procambarus clarkii. The sequence goes on along the minus strand of NC_091151.1, from coordinate 48,705,192 downwards.
TAGTTGAATTTTTTTTTTTACATATTTACATATTTTAGTTTAAATTTGAGGCTTCTCTGTTATTTACATCTTTTAGCAGTGTTTTTAAGTTTATATATTTTCTAAAAAATTGGAATGAAGTACAGTACATGTAGTGGGGTTGCTTTATCATTTGATAAATGTTTCATGTTGAAGCAACCTTGTATGCAGAGCTAATGTATGTAATCATTCCAGTAGTACGTAGTGTGATGATTTAGTTGAATTTTTTTTTTTACATATTTACATATTTTAGTTTAAATTTGAGGCTTCTCTGTTATTTACATCTTTTAGCAGTGTTTTTAAGTTTATATATTTTCTAAAAAATTGGAATGAAGTACAGTACATGTAGTGGGGTTGCTTTATCATTTGATTTACATGCTAAATATCCCTATACATGACTCATTCAGGCTTTTAAGATGCCATTGTATTGTTAAATGTACCATGTCATATTCAAGTACTGTATCTCACAGTGCTACCCTTGTTAGCACTGCTGTAAATGTTGGCAGTGGTAAGATAAATGTTAATTGTCATTTTACTTAAGACCCTACTAGGTGAATTAGCTTGTATACACAACTACAAATGTCATAGTAGTTTCTCATAACATTTCAGAGTGGTATGGAAGCTCACTATACAATTGAAGTGTCATCTATGTTACTGGTAAATCTGGTCTTGGTAGATTGCTTGTGTCTGGCCTTATTATTGTCCTGCAAGAGCTCGGCAACAAGTCTGTATATCTTGCCTATGGGAGAGGTAGGTTCTGCGGTGGGACGTGTGACTTGACATTATAGAATTAACCTGTTACCAGTGCTTCTAAAGTTGGATTTTGGCTCTCTCTGGTGCATTTGTTTGGCGTGTTTAGCTTAGGCTGCTGTTTTATTTAGGAAACTAAAGGTAGAAATTTATTGCAATGTAGTATATTATTTTCTAGATTGTTAAGCAGTGCATGACATGTTATCTTGGTGTTGAGATTTAGTGTGGAACAATTTTGTGATGTATCTGTTAAATCTCACAAGGCTTTGTGAAAAGATAGGCGACATTAAACAGTTTGTGAAATGTGTTACACTGTCGAGTGTTTCAGTGAATAAGGATGAATCTTAATTCTGTGCTTCTTTTACAGAAACCCTCACAGTAGTTACCAGAAAGTGTTGATGAGCAATGCTGCTACGTCTGCTCTGAGACTTCATCAGCGAATCCCTTCTGTTCAGTTCTCCCGAGAATTTTTGACTCAGCTGCTCATGGAAGATTCTGCTCACTACCTTCTCTATTCAATCATCTTTATGTATACATCTCCAATCACAATGGTCTTGGCTCCAATATTCCTGTTCGCTCTGTTGCACTTTGCCAGTAACTCTCTCTTACTTCTTGATGTAAGTATGATTTCTTTATATGGCAAGTAGTTTTTCAGTTTCTTAGAATGGATTATATACTTCTCATATAATTTTGTTAAGTATATTTTAATAAAGTTTAGAAAAAGTCAGCTAGCAAAAGACATTTTCAACATAATTACAGTTTCTTTAAGTCAGCCAAGCCATTATCTACAGTATTTTTCAATATTTGTTCTTACTGCTGTTAGCAAGCCTAGATTATTACTGGGTAGTTATGACCTTTGAATTTACAGCATTAACAATGCACTAGTTATTTCAGTTAACTTATTTATCATCATCAAAGTTAACGCTGCTTGTAAATGACTTTCTCCTGTTCTACAAATTATAATTAGAATTAAGATTTCTTTCCATTAACCCAACAGTTTGAGCAGCTGTTTGGCAAATTGCATGTTTAGCGACACTTGTTGATCATCCGATGTACTATTCTGTCCCACCGGAATACTTGTAGTTGGCACTGTATAACACCTACTGTGTACCCATTACACACCAGCACACACTGCTGGCTGGTGCTTTACAAGACCTGTTATCTGTTGTTTCTGAACAAGCTACACTGGTCAAATATTGAATGAATTGAGGTGCCAGTTCAGCGTTCGGTGTTTTCTGTGAAAACTTGTTCACAGTTACTGTGCTTTGTAGTTGCTGAAATGTTACTGACAATTATGCTAAGCTTTATTACTATTTCAGTAATTTGTTATAATTAATTATTTTTCTCCTTTAGCTCATAGGCCAAAATAATGCCCTGGGATCACGGTTCCTCATCTCGCTGGTAGAATTTCAGCACAGAAATATTCTTCGAGGAGCTGCATTTGTGGAGATATTTCTGATGCCTCTCTGCACTGTTTTACTTTTTCTGTAAGTACTGAAAAATTATTGTACTACAGTTGACACTAACCAATATGTGAATTTCTTTTGTGTGGATAATTATATAATTGTAATTGCAGAATGAAACCCAAGATTTTGGTGTTAAGTCTTCCTTATAATCTTTATAACCCTTCCTTATAATCTTTATAACCCTTCCTTATAATCTTTATAACCCTTCCTTATAATCTTTATAACCCTTCCTTATAATCTTTATAACCCTTCCTTATAATCTTCATAACCCTTCCTTATAATCTTCATAACCCTTCCTTATAATCTTTATAACCCTTCCTTATAATCTTTATAACCCTTCCTTATAATCTTTATAACCCTTCCTTATAATCTTTATAACCCTTCCTTATAATCTTTATAACCCTTCCTTATAATCTTTATAATCTTCCTTATAATCTTTTTCAGTTATTGCTGTTCAAACAAAATTCTCCTTATCAATTCCTTTTATAATTTTGTTCCAAATGATCATATAACCCCTTTTTCATTGGTCTGACAATTTTAGCATATAGTGGTTGACATTATTTGCACATAATGTATTTATTTATACAGAGATTTTGCCAAATAAGAAAAAACATATTGTGTTTGCAAAAAGAAAAAATTCGCATTTTCTCGTTCCCGTGACGCAGTCTGCATCCAAAATTTTTCTCACTGATGTACGCCGGTAATGCAAGTTGTGTTCCAAAATAAAATATTTTTTAAATTTCTAATTTCTATCCGATCATTTGGTACTGGTTTTAAAATGAGTGCCTTTAGATTGCGCGCAATTTGATACCATAATGAACGACGTAGCACGACAATTCAGGTCAGAACGCAGGAAAGATTATGAATACTTTTGTGGTGATGAGCGTCAAAAAATAAATTATTTGTTTAAATTCCATTTATTGTTTGATCATTATGGGACTAGTTTTAAAATGTACGCCTTTAGATTGTTTACAATTTGATATAAAAATGAACAACGTAACACAAAAATATGTTATCAAACTGAAAAAGAGTATGCACATTAGGTTGCGGGTGTGCCAATTGGAGCTCGCTCCTGGGTAACGCTTGGCTGACCTTCGGCTTTGCTGTGGGGGGGGTGTCTCGCTGGGCATTTGAACCTTATATGCATATACCCTCCTGTAGGAAATTTTATTGTGAACACATTGATACCAAAAGGAACAATGTAGCACAAGAATTGAGGTGAGAAAACTGAAAAAAAGGGAGTATACACAGTTTACTGCTCTTGCGCTCACGGGTAATGACTCTGTCGATTTATGGGTTTGGTGTGGTTGGCACACCGGGCTTTTGGACCTTACATGCATATATCCCTGTAGGGAATTCTATTGCGAACACTATGATACCAAAATTAATGACATAACACTAAAATTGAGGTGAGAAAACTGAAAAAAAAGAGTATACACATTTTAGTCTGGACACGCACTGACTAGAAATGAGGTAGGCTGGGGCGCGTGCACCGGGGACACGTAAGTGTTAATGGGTAGAATGTCAGCATATTCATAAATTTGTGAATGTGCCAGTGACTTTCTCCTACCCAAGAGGCCTAGTTATATCAAACAAGTCCTGCTAGCAGCTAGAGGGACAAGCCGAGGTGGGTCTTGTGTGTACTCTGGCTGCACGTATACCCCAAGGGACAACCCAAGGTGGCTTTCGTGTGTACTCAACCTACACGTATATCCCAAGGGATGACCCAAGGTGGCTTTTGTGTGCACTCGGCCTGCACGTATACCCCAAGGGACAACTCGAGGTGGCTCTCGTGTGTACTCAGGCTGCACGCATACCCCAAGGGACAACCTGAGGTGGCTCTCATGTGTATTCGGCCTGCATGTATACACATATACCCCAAGGGATACTCTCTCATTGTCCCTATCTGTTGTTTTGAGTTTTGTATGAGCATTCATCTGTGATTACCCTTAATATCCCTAGATTTATCAATAAAAATTTACATCATTTTCCTAATACAGTGATCCCCTCCGTTTACAAATGTAATTCATTCCCAGAGACGGTTTCTAACCCGAAACAAATTTTCCTGTAAGAAATACATGTAAATTAATCCATTCCACACTCCCAAAAATATTAACTTTCTAAATACTTTACATACATAATTATCACAAACATTTAGTACTACAGTATGTACAAGTTATAGCTTCCCTTTATTGATGACTTGTTGGTGTATGAAAGATGGTGGGGGGGGAGGAGAGGTGTTAGTGTTTGGAAGGGAAGTCCCTGTCCATTATAAAATCGGGCAGTGATGACTTCTGCTCGCAGTTACAGCTCTGCTCCTGTGCCAGGCAAGTCCACTACAGGCTCACCATAGCCTGTGCTACTTGGAACTTTTAGTTCCTAGTAGCTGAATCTTAAACAACAACAAACGACGACTTTCTGGGGCACACACACTCTCCTACATTTTGCCTGCATACCACTAGGACCTGGTTGTGGCTCACTGCTTGTTTTTCTCACTAAGAATGTTTACATAGACTTGTTTTTCCATATGTTTTAACATTTGTCTGTAGTGAGGGATCACAGTGTCATTGAAATGGTTAGGGCAACGGCATACTGCAGCTTGATTTGTGTAAGTCGTTTCAACAAAACTTTGCATTTCTTCCCATGCTACACACAACTTAAGCGCACACCATCTTCATGTTTATGAATGATTTCTTGTTTTTCCTCTATGGTCATCCTCACATGTGTTTTCTTAGGTTGAACCTTACCACTGACATTCTTGGGACCCATGGCTTATATATAGTAATTACTTTTATTTTCAAAACCCAAAGAAGCCAAAAAGCAATGACATTCTTTACAAAGAATTCATGCGCGATCATCACTAAGCGGGAGGCACTGGTAAATTGAAGCGTGAGTGACCGTGCCACCAGGAACCACACGCTAGGTCACACATACGTATCAACAAACTTCATTACCTGAGGCTAAGCTCGTAAGCCGATTCACATGTTACGAAGAAATTGGGCTCGTAACCCGAAAAGTTTGTAAATAGGGGCATTCGTAAGCCGAGATGTCACTGTAGATTGTTTCCAAGTTCAGTAAATCAGTTTGTTTTTTGTGTTTCTGCCTTTCACTGTATATTTGTATGAATTAGACATGTACAACACTGGGTGATGGGTCGCTCGCAGATCCAGACCTAAAATTCACTCGATTTAAACGTATATTCACATACGCACGCGCACACCCCTGCTGATTGACAGTTGAGAGGTGGGACCAAAGGGCCAGAGCTCAATCCCCGCAAGCACAACTAGGTGAGTACACTCACTCACTTTTCCATCCTTTCCCTTCATTTTCCTTCCCTTTCCTTCCTTTCTTTTGATGTCCTTACTTTCTTTTGATGTATTGCTGTACATCAAAAGGTTGCAGGCTACCTGCTAACACTTCCACACACGTGCTTGCCAGACCACATACCAGAGATTCACTGCCACATAAGAACTCCTGACACACATGTCTATCTGCCTATCCACCACCAACCCGTTTTCTCATTTTTGTATAAAATCATTTCCAATATAATGTAGTGACCTGACCACCTTTAGACTTTAGGATATTACCATACTCAAATTACAAGCTTGTCTAATACTGAAACATATTTTAAATGAAAAGTAGGGTGTGTATAAAGTATGATAAGATATTTTATAACTAAGGGCCTAGGTAATTTCAGTCCTGTCTCATCAAATATTGGCAATACCAACAGACCCTCTGTCTTCAAAAGGGACATTTGTAATATCCTCTTTGAAATCTCTGGCTTGGTTGTAGTAATTATAGCAGACATTGAGCAGGCTATTATCAATCTTTGTCAGGTGGCACAGTCAAAGGTTGAACTTTGGGGAGATTGATTCCCAAATTCTTCAACGGTAGACATTTAATTAAATAACAAAAGCTTGATCAGAAAATGTGAAAAGTTGCATTCAGTAGCTATTTCCTGAAATTTGTTATAGATATTTTTATTATATAGTTTTCAAAATGAAATTGAACCTTTATGCTTTTCAGGTGAATGAAACAATAAAAAGACAGTATTTGATGAAACCAAGTTATTACTTTGCTTTTTATTGCTGTGCATGTAGTACATTTAACTATTTTCAGACAAGAAAAGTTTGAATTAACAGTGTATTTTCTATTTTCAGAGGCAGAGTTAGTCTATTAACTCCATTTGTTTACTACCGCTTTTTGACCTTAAGATACTCATCTCGGCGTAACCCTTACACTCGTAATATGTTCCATGAGCTTCGGATGACCTTGGAGTATACTGTCAACAAACCGGGGATCCCAGTGTTTCTACGCAATGCTGTAAATCGTGCTATTGCCTTCATCTCGGGCATGGCTCCTGCAGGTGTTTATCAGTAACTTTGGTTGTAAATATTATTTTTAGGGGTATGTAGATTGCAATTAGAAAATGGAGGGCAAAAAATTTATTTAATTAAAATTGTAATAAACAGAACTTTGCATGATGAGGGAATGGACATTGTAGATCTCTCATTAAAATATTAATTTAAATTTTAATTTTTAATTTAGCATATTTGAGGACCAATTAAATGTTTTATAAAACTTATAATAGTCTGTCAAATGTAATTTTGTTATGTTAACTTTTTACCACTTAAGTATCGCGAAAAACAAATATTTATAAAATATATATATGAATTTTATTTGAAAGTTTTTTAAAGTACAGTTTTATGAGACTACACCAAAGTAATTATTCAGTGTTTGGCAGGGGTTCATTGTTGAAGACTGTAACCAAAATGTCTCCTCTATGGAATGTAATTTGAAATTTCAGAACTAGTAGCCTGAATGTTGTGTCAAGGGGTATTAAATGACACTGGGTAATTTGAAATATACTACATTAACCCCAGAAGGAGTAAAAGTAAGTAGAGATCTGGACACTTACTGAAATGCCCAACCTCCATCAGTAATAGCATTTTAGAATATATAAAGTTAAGAGATATTTAAATGAGGACTTTATAAATGGTGAACTGCAGTGCAGTGGTGGCTTGAAAACAGTGTTCTGCAAAATTAGTAAATGAACATAAAAGTAGTTGCTAAATATGTTTGCCTGGGTCCAGTACTTTCATCCAAACATTGAAGACAATGGGTTTGCTAACATCCTTGACTATTAATGCCAAGCTTTATGAGGAGCACTGTCAGTACACCTTTGGCCTTCTTAAATATGTAACCTACAGAATGTATTTTTGGAATTGTATTGCTTAAATCTCTTAAAACAAAGATAACAATGTTGCCACATCATTAAGAGTATTACAAAATACACGTTATAGTGTTCATATCATTTGTAGATTTCTTCATTAGCCAAGAATGGAGCAGTGTTGACAATTTCATTACAACTTTAGTGACTGGCTGCTGGTCTTTGACACCATGAATTAGTATGTAATAAGGTCTAATTCTTGCAGAACTTGGTAAGAAATGTTGGAATGTAAAGTGATCTTTGTGGATTTTTTTTTTTTATTAACTCTTTGAGGTGTGTGTGTGTGTGTGTGTGTGTATGTGTATATACATACACATTCAAACATATACATGTATTCATTGTGCAGTAGGCCCATAGCACATGCCTCATCTTTCATTTCAAAAGCTTTGTCAGTGAAACGTTCTACCCCAAGTTACATGATTGTATAATTGGGCCAAAATATATATATATACAAATAGGCCCACATGAGGTCGCTTTATATTCATATATTGTATACGAGCTTTCTCAAGTGGGCCCATTCGAGGCAGCTCATATTTATATCAATTTAAATAGGTGATGCCTCAAATAAGCCTATTAGACTATATGAGGGAGCTGTTATTTAAATCAATATAATTAGGAGTTGCCTTGTGTTGGCCCATTCGTGGCAGCTCCTATTTATATAGATAAGAGGAGCTGTCTAGTATGGCCCAAAACCCCTTCTGCATTTTATCAAGTTAAAATGATGATTGGTTGATGTGGTATACTTCATTATTTGATAAAACTATATGAACATCATTGTATAAAATTCCATCATATGCATACCAATCACGATTACTGCATTCTAATAGTAACATTTGTGACCAAATTAACAAGGTAACGTAACCATGAAATGATAGCATGAGTTTTTTAATGTGTAAGAAAAAAAATGGTAATTGCTGGGCTGTGTGTGTGTGTGTGTGTGTAATATATATATATATATATATATATATATATATATATATATATATATATATATATATATATATATAAACTACATCCACATAGCACTATTATATCCACATTAGCATCATACGTGTAAGACCCAGACAATAATAATTTAATTGAACGTATGACGATAGCCACATTACCCCAGGCATCAATGAACGGCAATAACCATCTTAAAGGGTTATTTCAATGATTAAATAAAGGGTTTAATAAATAGTTCATTAAATTAATAAATTAGTTATAATAAAATTAAATGGTTAATTTTTATCTTGTTGGTTTTCATTTTGTGTTATTGCTGGCACAAATTACATGTGATAAACCCATATGTTAAAAACACCTGGTTTTATTTACAAACGGAGGGCTGTCTGTGCATTTATGTGTTGGTCTTTTTATAAAAAAAATATGAATTGTAATGAGAAAAATGTTTACATTAAAGTTTTCACTGTTGAGGGGCTGCAGAGTATTTGCATTCATTAATGTTTAAAAGTAAAAAATGCAAGTATTGTTTTTATTACTCCTCTTATTTTTAAGGTCAATTGACAGTTTAAGCATTTAGTCTTAAAAAGACATTGTACCAATTTTTTTTTTTCCACTGAAGACTTGCATTTGCCATATTTGTTACAATATTGACTAGTGACCCTTAAACCAATGTTTTTATACATATATATATATATATATATATATATATATATATATATATATATATATATATATATATATATATATATATATATATATTAAACCCGATTTGCCTAATAAGCCAAGTTTTTATGAATTAATTGTTTTTCGGCTACCTAACTTAACCTAACTTTTTCGGCTACCTAACCTAACCTATAAAGATAGATTAGGTTAGGTAGGGTTGCTTAGGTTTGGTCATATGGGTAGCTTTATCATTTCATATGAAAAAAATTAGAGAAAATATATATTATATGGGCTGGGCTGCATGCTTGGCTAAATTAATTTTGGGGTTTAACCCCTGAGCCCATTATGTGCCTCTGTAAACCTTTCCACTACCGCCCACAGGATGGGTATAGGGTGCATAATTAATGAACTAAACTAACTCAATGCACCTTGGGGAAACGGCCGCAGCTTTAATGAGCTTGGCCTGAGGACAGATTTGTTAAATTGTATCATGAGATAAAATAGAAGGGGCGCAAAACCCAACCTAGCCTTAATTAAACACAGAAAACTTGAAAAAAATATTAAAATTTGGCTAACCTATACTAATTACTGTATATGAGAGCAGTGAACTCATATGCCATGACTCATGGCGCCTATAAATGTTAGGCCTATAAAAATAATGTGTTTAACAAACTGTAGAGACTTTTGAAATTGGAATAAGTCTATTGAATTATAAATACACTCAAATACACACTTGAGCCGCCCCTACAAAACGACAGAGATCAGAGAAAATGGGACAGGAGTCTGGAGAAGAGAAGCGACCAGTCTTCACAACAACAACAACAACAACCCCCCCTCGGTCGACTGCTAGCGGCCATGGAGTGAGGACGTTTACCGACCCTCCGTGGCTGTTGGAGTTGTTTGCTGTTTTGGTGACCAGGTGGTGTGTGCGTCCCTGCCCTACCAGTTTTGTTGCCTGCCTGGCTGCGTTGACGTGGCAGTTCTGACATGGGGGGCCATCTTCCTCCTGTTCAGCGTGTGAACTCTGTGGGCCTGGAGTTCACTTGTAAGGCTGGTTATCCGACCATCGAGATGGTGATGTGTGACATGCTTCGTGTCCCGGTGGAAGCTGTTTACGGCCCATCGGGTTGTTATTAAGTTCGTGGGGGAGGACGAGTACCGGGACTTCCTCCGTCGGTACGGGGGGCGTACGTTGCCGTTGCCAGACGATGCCGGCTCTGTGGCGATTTCGGACCGCAGTGGTGCCCTGACTTATGTCAGTATCCATGGTGCGCCCCTGGAATTCCCTGATGACCTCCGGCATTACTTCGGGGGGTTTGGTACTGTTGTCAGCGTGCAGGTGAACACGCTCTCCTCGGGGCGGTGTGCTGGGAGGCATACAAACATTCGCATGTTGGGGATGCGCCTGCGGTCGGATATACCTTCTTCTGTCCGGCTTATGGGATACTACGTCCGGGTGTATTAGGCACGGCAGCCTCGTACCTGTTTTCGGTGTGGCCTGTTGGGGCATCAGGCTGCCGGGTGCTCTGAGGCCCCTGCTGCTCCTGTCAACTTGTTCCGCGACAAGGATTTCCCGCCGCTCCCTCTGGAGGCAGTTTCCGGTGATGATGAGGTGGTGCACGTCCCGTTTGCTGCTGCAGCTTCCCCGGCGGCACCTGCCGTTCCTCCGGTTGTTGAGGTACCGTCGGTTGGTCTGCCTGATCCTGTCGCTGTTCCAGCTGCTCCCGTGGGCCTTCCTGGAGCCCCCTGTGTGACGTCGCTGTCTTCTCCCTTGTCTTCTGATGCTGTGCCTGGCCCTGTGTCCGTGACTCGGGTCCCGGATGTGCTTGGTGCTGGGGTGGCTGCGGAACCTCCTGCTGTGTGGGGCCCGGTTCCCCCTGTGGTAGAGGATGCTGCCGTTCTGGCGTCGGTTCCTTCGGCTCGTGGTACCCGTGTTTCTGGGTCACTTACCGGCTCTGACGATATCCGCCCGGTGCCCAAACGTTCCCGGCGTTCGTCTTCTTCCTGGACCGACGTTGGTGACTTCAATAACTGCGGGGCTTCAGGTATTGACAGTGTGGATACGGATGCGTCGATGTCTCTGCGGTTCGTGGTGGCGGAGGTCCATGTGCCTGCCGGTGCTGGTGCCTGTGTCTCGGACGTGCCTTCGGTTCTTTCTCCGCCGGGGGACTCTCCACAGTGGGGGGTGGTGGCTTCCGCTGCCAGGGATGGTGTGGACTCTGGTGCTGGGCATGGCCTGGTGGTGACGTTACGGAAGGATGCGCGCCGTCCGGGTTCCCTGCTGTCGTCTGGTGGTGTGCCTGGGGCCACGGGTACCCCTGTGGTGCGGGTGCGCGTTGGGCCTGGGGGACGTGTTGCCAGCGTCTGTGATGCCGCCGGGTCACTGGTTGAAGATTGCCGAGTTACTGCTGTCTGACGGACCGGAGTGCTTTCATGGTGGGCAAGTTCCCTTTCTGTGGGGGCGAGTAGCTACTTCTCGCCTCCTGAGTACTACCATCTGGGTCCCCAGTTTGCAGGTGTTTGTTGCTCCGGTTCCGGATGTTATGGCGTCCCCGGTGGATGGACGGGACCCTTTGCAATGGGTGTTCTGGGAGGCGTTTAATGTGCGGTTCCCACGGGCCAAGTTCGCGGGCAAGTATGTGCTCTGATTTCCTGTGTATTTGCTCTGTGACATGCTGTGTGCCCTTCTGGCTGTTTGTTTGCCCTGTTCTATTATGTGCTTCTGCCTCTCCCTTTGTGCGTTGCTTTGCCGTGTGGCATATTAGTTTCTAGTGCTTGGCGTCACTCGTTTCGCGTTTTGGCTTGACATTTCGCCTTTCCTGGCTTTGCGATTCACCCTTCACGGGTACGCCGGGGCGCATCCGATCCCACGATCGTCGTCGCCCCTAACTCAACAACAACAACAACCCCCCCTCCCCCAACAGTCCCTTAAGGCCCATTGACCCGAAAATCCGAAGAAAAATGGAATATTTACGAAAAATTACGAAAAATACTACAACGTTCTGGCAACACTGGTGCAAACCGTTTTATGTTATCTTGAAAAATTACGTAGAGTTAAATTTCCCGCTGCAACTTTCCCGAATCCGGTCCTCGCGGCCTGGGTGCGCTGCGGGGTATTGTCTTACATTGTAGAAGTCTAATATTTCGTAATAGCGTTGAAAATAACATGTTATGCATAAAACGAATATAAACTCACTCATTGGCAACAGTCTCGTGTGAGGGAGAGGGTGGGGTTCGTGGCTTAGCAGTCAGTTACTGTGTGTGTCCCTCAGCTAGTGGATGTATCGTTGACGCGCTCTCACAATATCTCCCAGAACTCATGCTATTTTTGCTGCAATATGACGTACCAAACGAACAAGAGAAAAGCATTGAAAGCTAGATGCATGCGAGCTCTCCATAGAAGGTACGAGCTGGCCGCAATGCGTAAATCACGCATTGTGACCGTAAATCACGCATTGTGACGAGTCGCCGCCGCGAGTATGAGTAACTTGTCGCGGTGCGCTACCCCACTCCAACTTTTACAACTAGATCTGCCTTCACAGCCTTTATTTATTATTCAATTTACATGAAACTTTGCACATTATATGTAGAGTTTATGCCTCTAAAAACACATCTAGTTTTTATTATCTACGTAGATTTATTGATTTTATAAATAATGATAAACTTCATTTTGTTGCATACGTTTTTGGGAAACTTTAAAAATCTGTATTATTGCACTAAATACATCTGGGATAAAAATCCTTGGTTCAAATCTTTATTATATAGTAAGGTCATAGCTGAGTGTCATAGAAATGATTTTGGTTCACAATTGTGGGCTGTGAAAACAATTGAACATTGTTGAAAAAGTGTCTAAATTTTTTTTTTGCTTTTTTCTCCTTCTCTATTTAGGCTGAGATGCTGAAAGTTGGCCTAGTTGCAGCACCTTTCACATGTATCAGGATAATAAATTATGAATACCCTACAACAACTCTCATAGTTCCTGGTAAATAGCCCCTTACCAACAACGTCTACCTCTCATGCTCCCGTCTTGGGTTGGTACAGTTATAGTAGTATGTATTGTAATCGCATAACCCTTGTCTGGTAGGTATGTGATACACTAAAGTGGTAACCAAGAGTCATTCCACGCCAGTTTCCCCAGACATGGTTGTCAACGGACCATAACGTCTGCCCTTAGCCCTACCAGCTTGTATTTTGTTTTGTTTTAAAGATATATACAAAAGTTGTTACATTCTTGTACAGCCACTAGTACGCGTAGCATTTCGGGTAGGTCCCTTGAATACGATCCCCGCCGCGAAGAATCGTTGTTACAACCAAGTACCCATTTGACTGTTGCGTTAAACAGAGGCTACAGTTAAGGATTTGCGGCTAGTAAATCCTCCCCGGCCACCCCCTCCCCATCCGGCCCGTTGGCGTCGTGAGGGGACTTGGTGGACGGCTGCCGGAGTGTGATGCTCCGTGGGGCAGTCCTCTGTCCTTTTCTGGCCTTGCACTCCTGCTGCTGTCTTCTCTAATTGTGCCGGATCGCTTTTCCTTTTCCTTATGTTTCGTTTTTCTCCTCCCTCTTCTCGTATCTGCTTGTCGTTTCCTGCTGACCTTTTGCTTGTTTTGGATTATTTCTTTGGACTTCTTCTATTTTGATGCCCGGGTGCTTGAGGAGGCATACTCTTGCACCCGTAGAACTGTAGTACCCAACGTCTCGAGCGAGGGGAACCTTTTATTGTCAATCCCCCTTTCGTCGCTGAACCCGATCTCGACGGATTGACGGTTCTTAAGGTGGCGTTTGTGGGGCGTATACTCACGACGCACCCCTAGGGAGCCCCGGCATGATCGGCGATAGCTTCCTGTTGGGTGTCCTGCCTCTAATTGTGGCTGCATGGTGGGTATGGGGGCACATTCGTGGATGAATTTCTTTCTCTTCATCTCTATGTCGATGAATGTTTCCGTTGTACCCTCTCAGGCTCGTGGGGTGGGCGACCTAGCCCCCGAGTCGGCCTGTATTGGAAGACCAGGCTCTGTAGCTCCCGCTGCGTTGGGCCCCGACCTTGCTCCTCCTTTGACCGTCCTGACTTCTTCCCCCAGCTCCCCTCCCTCTGTGGTTGGGTTGAGCCTCCAGCCCCCAGTGGTGACCACTTCGTCCCCTGGTGCAGCTAAGTCTCTCGTTGTGACTACTGCGCCTTTTGACCCCTCTCTCTCTCTAGGGGTTCTCAACGCCGTTCGCGCCCCAGCCGCACTCGCTCGATTCCTTCCCGTGCTGATGCGTATCAGGCCTTGTTTGGTCCTGCTTCATGGGCCAAATACTTTGATCTCCTCCCTCTTGATTCTGCGCCTCCTGACGATTTCTCCCTCCATCGGCATCTTGTAGATTCCGTGGATGCGTCTGTTACTTTCAACCCCACTCGTCTCGGTACACGTGTCGTTGCTGCTCCTTCTCAGGATGCAGCTTCCCGCTTGGCTGCCTTATCTTGGCTTATCGAGATCCTGTTCGGGTCTCCAAGAACGTTCAGATGAATGCCAGTGTTGGCACTATTCTCCTCCCACCCCATGTTGCAACCGGTGTTAGGAATCTGCAGGATTGCCATGATGATATTCGGCATATCCTTGATGCCCAAGGCCATTCTGTCCTCCAGGTTGACTCGTTTACTCGTCCCCCCTCGTGGTCGTCGCCGTCAACCCCTTCGCGTTGTGAAGATCACCTTTGATGGTAGGACCCTTCCATCCTCTGTCATTCTTGCTGGTGCTAGTTGCTCTGTCCAGGAGTATATTCCTTCTCGACTTTGTAACAAGTGCTGGAGGTTTGGGCATGGTGCCCTCCGCTGCTCTGGGACTGTCTCTCTGTCCTTTGTGTGGGGGTGAAGGTCACTCTACGTCGGAGTGCACTTCTCCCCAAGCTCGCTGCCTCAACTGAGGTGAGGCCCATCCTACCTTCTCCCGTGCCTGTGTCCATTACAAGCTTGAGGCAGCCGTCCTCAACCTGAAGCACCGGGAGCGTTTATCTTTTCCTGAGGTGAGGCGCCAGATTCGCCGGCTCCCGCCTTATACTAACATCTCTTATGCTCGCGTGTTGCGCTCTTCCTCTCCTCGTCCTTCCCGCCTTCCTCAGACTCACAACCGTTTCTGGGCCTTGGACCCTGATATGCCCACTGCCCCTCCTCTGTTCCTTTGTGTTCTGTCCCGAGGGGTCCCCCTCCTGGTCCTCTGTCTGGGGTTCCCCTTCTTTCTACCCGGTCTGTCATGTCTCCTGTGTCTTCTTCCTCGTCCCCCTCCGATCCTCCTTCCCATCCTCTTCCTCCATCTATCGGCTCTCCCCGCCGCGTGTCGGTGCAGGCAGATGTCCATCGCTCTCCTAACGGCCGTCGTGTGTGCTCTCGTTCAGCTTCTCCTGTTGAGACACTGGAATCCGTTGCCCGGTACGTAGTTGCTGGGACACCAGTCTCTTTAAGTCAGAAGCGTAAGCCTGGCTCCTCTCCTTCCTCCTCCCTGGCGGGTAAGAAGGCTTCGCTTTCTTCCTCAGCTCCTACTTCTGGCTCTGTTGCTCCTTCCCCTCCCGTTTCAGTGATTGCGCCCCCTGTTCCTGCTATGGAGGTTTCTTTGGCCCCTGCTTCCCTTTCGGTTGCTGCTCTTGCTGGGGTGCGCTCCCCTCTTTCTACTCCCCCTCTTCCTGCTGCTGTCCTTGACTGCTCCTCTCCGTTGTCTCCTCCTCTTCCTCCTCCTCCTCCGGACCCCGCCCGCCCACCTCTGATCTGTTCTCCCGTTTCCTTCCCTCCGTCTTTGCTCAGTTTACCCATGCCCCCTAACCCTGACTTTGCTGACCCTGATCCCGACCCTGATATTCTTTAACGTGCTCTGTTGCTCTTTCGCCTTTGTTTCTTCCTTGTTCTCTGTTTTTGTCCTTTCTCTTCTCGTCGTTGTCCATTCTTCAATGGAACGTTCGAGGTTATTACGCCAATTTCCTCGAACTCCAACTTCTGATTTCGCGGTTTTCGCCCCTTTGTGTCTGTCTCCAGGAGCCGATGCTTGGTGCTCGTCCTGGTTGTTTTCGTGGCTATTCCTTTCTCTCCCCCCCCCCCCGCAGCCATTGCTGGGGCTTCTAATTCTTCTGCTCTCTTGATTCGTGCTGATGTTCCCTTTGTTCCTATGCTTTTTCCTTCGCCTCTCCATTGTTCTGCTACTCGTATCTTTGTGAGGAAATGGTACACAGTTTGTTCCATTTATCTCCCCCCGAGTGTCCCGCTTTCTCTTCCTGATTTGAAACACCTCCTAGACTCCATGCCGGAACCTGTGCTCCTGCTGGGTGACCTCAATTGTCGTCATTGTCTTTGGGGTGACGTTCTGACGAATACCCGGGGTCGCCTTCTTGAGCCGTTTCTCCTCTCTTCTTCCCTGTCTCTTCTAAATTCTGGTGAGCCCACTCATTTGGACTCTCGGACTCGCACCCTTTCTTGTCTTGATCTTTCTCTCTGCTCTTCTTCTCTTTACTTAGATTTCACGTGGCAGGTTCTTGATGACCTCCATGGAAGTGATCATTTCCCCATCCTTGTTTCCTTTTTCTCTTTTCGCCCTTCCCTCTCTTTCCCTAGGTGGCAGTTTGCTAAGGCGGACTGGACCCTATTTACCCTCAGTGCTGCTCTCTCTGACCTCTCCCTTCTGCCTCTCTCTCGCGCTCTCCTCCTTTTTCACGACACTGTCTTCAACGCTGCCCTCCGCTCTATTCCTCGCTCTTCCTCTCGGGGTCCACGGAAGTGCGTTCCCTGGTGGAATGCGGACTGTGCTCGGGCTGTCCGCTGTAAGCATGCAGCCTGGAGGAGGCACCACCGTAGGCAGACGACTGATTCTTTTCTTTTCTTTCGGAAAGCGAGTGCGGTGGCCCGTAGGGCCATCCGTACGGCTAAACGTGAATGTTGGGCATCTTATGTCTCAACAATTACGTCCGAAACCCCTCTGACCCAGATCTGGAAGCGTATCCGCAAGATAGCGGGTAAGTTCGTTCCCGATGTTTCACCGGTCCTTCACCTCCATGATACTCTTGTGGCGGACCCGTTGCAGGTCGCTTCCGTACTGGGTTCCCACTTTTCTTCTGTTAGCTCTGGTCTTCATCTTCGCCAATCTTTCCTTCTTCGTAAACCTGTCCTTGAGTCTCGTCCTTTAGATTTCTGCACTCGTCTTCAGCTTCCCTATAATGATCCCTTCTCTCTCTCTTAACTTCGTTCTGCCCTGGCCCTCTGTGGTTCTACGGCGGCAGGCTCCGATGGTATTCATTATGAGATGCTTCGCCATCTCCCTCCGTGCACGTCTCAGTATTTACTGAGTCTGTATAATCGGATCTGGGAGTCGTCGTCAGTCCCTGAGGACTGGCTCGATGCCGTTGTCCTCCCTGTTTGCAAACCAGGGTCTCTGGGTACTTCCCCTAAGGACTTTCGCCCTATTGCCCTCACAAGTTGTGTCTGCAAACTCTTTGAACATATGGTTAACGTTCGTCTGATGTGGTTCCTGGAACACCATCACCTCCTCTCCCCTTCTCAATTTGGTTTCCGCAAGTGCCGCAGCACGACAGATGTCCTGGTGAACTTGGAGGTCTATATTCGTACTGCCTTTGCTGCGAAGACCTCCGTTGTTGCCGTCCTTTTTGACCTGGAAAAGGCTTACGACACCACTTGGCGGTATCATATTCTATCTCAACTTCATTCTTTTGGCCTTCGTGGTCGTCTCCCTCTCTTTCTCCGCAGCTTCCTCTCTCGTCGTTCCTTTCGGGTGCGCCTTGGTACCGCTCTCTCTGCCTCTTTTCAGCAATACGAAGGTGTGCCCCAGGGTAGTGTTCCAAGCACTATTTTTCTGGTTGCCCTCAATGGTCTTCTTTCCTCTCTTCCTTCAGGTGTCTTCTCCGCTCTCTATGTCGATGATCTTACCCTTTGCTGTCAGGGTGATGATTCGCCTCTCCTTCAGCGCCGGCTTCAACTTGCAATTGATGCCGTGTCGTCTTGGGCCACCGATCATGGCTTCAAGTTCTCTACTTCTAAGACTTGTGCCATGACTTTTACGTGGAAACGGGTCGTTCTTCGTCCCTCTTTGTCACTTTATGGTCATCCCCTTGAGTACAAAGATTCCGCGAAGCTTTTGGGGTTATTCCTTGACACTCGTTTGTCTTGGTCTCCCCATATCTCTTACCTCCGTGTTGAGTGCTCTAAGGCCCTTACCCTCCTTTGGGTCTTGTCCCATACTTCTTGGGGGGCAGATAGGTGCACTCTCCTTGCTTTACATTCCTCTCTCGTCCTGTCTAAGCTCGATTATGGTTGCCCTGCCTACTCGTCTGCTTCTCCTTCTACTCTTCGCCGTCTTGATGCTTTGCACCATACTGGGTTGCGCGTCAGTTCTGGTGCCTTTTGTTCGACTCCCGTCCTTAGCTTGTATGTTGACACTGGCTTCCTGTCTCTCCAAGACTGCCGTGATCGCTACTGTCTTCGCTATCTTGCGCGGTCCTTACAACATCCTTCCTCTCGCCTCTGTCGTGCTGTAACTTTTACCCCTCCTGCGGTTCCTGTTCCTCTTCACCACCTCCCTCTTTCTGTCCAGTTATCTCGCCTACAGGACTCTCTTTCCGTTCGTATTTCTAATGTTTCTCCTCGTGTTGTTCCTTCTTTGCCCCCATGGAGAGTCCCTCTTCCACGGTTTTGTACATCCTTGACCCGTATCACTAAAGCTTTTACCCCTCCTACGGTTCTAAAACGCCTTTTCCTTGAGCACTTTTCTTCTCACTCCCGCTCCGTTTCTGTCTTCACCGATGGGTCTAAGTCTGCGGACGGTGTTGGCTACTCTGTTGTTTTTCCTGATCGCACTTATATGTGTCGCTTACCTCCGGAGACTAGCATCTTTACAGCGGAGCTTTATGCTATTCTCTATGCTCTTCGTCTCCTGCTTTCTCGTTGTCAGTCTTCCTTTGTAGTTGTTGACTCTCGTAGTGCCCTCATGGCTCTCGGGTCCTTTAATCCGGTTCATCCAGTAGTTGTCGAGATCCAGCATTGGCTGTTTCTTGTTCACAGTAAATTTAAGTCGGTTGAGTTTTGTTGGGTTCCCAGCCATATTGGTGTGTCTTTAAATGAGCGTGCGGATGCTGCCGCCAAGGAAGCTGTCCGCTCTTGTCCCATCTCTCGTAAAGGTATTCCTTATTCCGACTTTTACCTGGTTATCCATTCCTCCGTCCTTACCCGTTGGCAGGCTTCTTGGTTGTCTGTTACTGGTAACAAACTACGTACTCTTAAATGTTGTGTTTCCTCGTGGCCGTCCTCCTACCACAGTAACCGGCGATGGGAAACAACTCTGGCGAGGTTGCGTATTGGCCATACTCGCTTAACCCATGGTCACTTGATGGAGCGCCACCCTGCTCCTTATTGTCCTAGTTGCATTGTCCCTCTTACGGTCGTGCATGTCCTTCTTGAATGTCCTGACTTCCAGGACGAGCGTGTGTCTTGCTTTCTGACCGCCCCTCGCGGTCACCTGTCCCTCGATAGAATTCTTGGTGACTCAGATACTTTTGATATCGTTCGCCTTATGCGTTTTTGTTCTCATATTGGCATCCTTGGTGATATTTAGCGCCCTCTGATTATTCTGCGCATTTGATGGTGCTACATAGCCTTCCCGGTTTGGTGCCTTCTTTTGATAATTACTTACTTACCCCCCTTGTGCAAAGGAGCTATATCTGCAGATTTAAGTGCTGCTTGT
The DNA here is from genome assembly GCF_040958095.1 of Procambarus clarkii. Taxonomy (NCBI): domain Eukaryota; kingdom Metazoa; phylum Arthropoda; class Malacostraca; order Decapoda; family Cambaridae; genus Procambarus; species Procambarus clarkii. Next base: position 48,685,410 of record NC_091151.1, on the reverse strand, counting down.
ATCTCCCCTGTATCTAGGCTGTTTCTCCATATTACGCTGAGTGCTCGCGCTACTGGTACTTTACATTTCTTTATGAATATTGAATTCCATGAGTCAGGCCCAGGAGCAGAGTGCATGGGCATATTGTCAATTTCTCTTTCAAAGTCTTCCGAGTTCGTGTTAATATCCGTTATATTATCTGCAGCTTGAATGTCATTCATATAGAAGGTGGCTGGGTCAACAACTTTAATGTTGTTTGTACCTCTGTACTGTACTCTGTACCTCCTACATGTACTCTGTACCCGCACATGTACTCTGTACCCCCGACATGTACTTTGTAGCCCCCGACATGTACTTTGTACCCCCCACATGTACTCTGTGCCCTCCACATGTATTCTGTACCGCCCCCACATGTACTCTGCTCCCTCCACGGGGGCCTGGTAGCGTGGTGGATAGCGCGCAGGACTCGTAATTCTGTAAATCCCCCACTCTCCTCCATACTCCCCCACTCTCCCCCATACTTCCCCACTCTCCCACATACTCCCCCATACTCCCCTCCTCTCCCCCACTACTCTACTATACTTTACTGTTCTGTAATGTGCTATACCCTGTACTAAAATGTACTGTATTGTAACATATACTGTACCCTCTACTGCACTGTCCTATACTGTATTGTACTATACTGTACTGAACGGTACTGTACTGTATTGTACGGTACTGTACTATACTGTTCTGTACTGCAGTGTACTATATTGTACCATGCACTGTACCCTGTATTCTAGTGTGTACTTTATGGTACTGTATCTAACGTTACCTAGCTTAGCGTAGCCTAGTCCAGTGTAGCGTAGCTTGCTTAGCTTAGCTTAACATAGCATAAGATAACGTCATTGTGTAAAAAAAAAAAATAGTTCAAATGATCAAAGTGTAACGCACAAGATCTTTATTAAATTTAGGAGTTTTTTAGGAGAAATTTAGGAGTGGCCTAGTTACAAAGGAAGTAGTTAAAAGGTACTCATCAGAGCTTACCAGTATCATAAGAAAAGCTAAACTTTCATATTATGAGACTAGATTCAAAGACGCAAAAGGCAACATGAAAAGCACATGGAATACCATCTCTAATATCCTAGGAACTAAACAACACTCGCACAACCAGATAACACACTCTAAGGATGGGCTTACACCATCATCTGACCTAGAAATGGCGAATGAATTTAATAGCTTCTTTTCATCGATTGGTGCTAACCTTGCAAGTAAAATCCCACAGACTCAGACACATATCAACACATATCTCTCAGGCAGCTATCCAAACTCTCTTCTCCTTTTACCAGTCAGCCCGACAGATGTTGTGTCCATCATACACTCACTAAAAACCAAAGCTGGGAACATCAGTGAAATCCCATCCATTGTATACAAGAGCGCTTCCCATGCCCTTGCGCCACCTATAGCTCTGCTGTTCAACAAATCCGTTGAGTGTCATACCTTCCCTGATATCCTTAAAAAAGCAAGAGTAACGCCAGTTCATAAAGGAGGTAATCCGGCAGACATAAACAACTATAGACCAATATCGAACCTACCCCTACTATCAAAAATATTTGAAAAAATTATGTTCAAACAGCTCTACTCCTATCTTGTAAAATTCGACATTCTTAGCCCCTGTCAGTTTCATATAGACACCAATGTGTAGCCATCAATAATATAACCTCTCCCACTCTATCAATAACCGTTGGAGTGCCACAGGGCAGCATTTTGGGAGCTCTTCTATTTCTTATATACATCAATGATCTGCGTAATGTCTCTAACATTCTGAAACCTATTTTGTTTGCTGATGATACTACCCTCATCTACTCCAACCCCAACCCACATACACTAAATAATGTTGTTAATAATGAAATAAAAAAGTCCACTTATGGATGTCAACCAACAAACTAACACTTAACATAGAAAAGACCTACTACATATTATTTGGAAGCAAATCTACAAATGCAATTCAGCTTCAGATAGACAATGTAAACATTAGCAATAAAAATGATGGAAAGTTTCTTGGCCTATTCCTAGACAAGAGACTCAACTTCAGTACCCACATACAACACATAACTAAGAAAGTCTCAAAAATAGTTGGTATACTCTCCAAAATCAGATATTATGTACCTAACTCTGCTCTCATCTCTCTATATTATGCACTAATCTATCCCTATCTCAGCTATGGTATCTGTGCATGGGGTTCAACCACTGCAAACCACCTCAAGTCCATCATCACCCAGCAAAAATCTGCTATGAGAATAATATGAAAATCTGCTTTCAGGCAACACTCAGCCCCCTTGTTTAACTCCCTAAATATGCTAAACATAATCTCACTCCATAAATTCTCTTGTGTCAACTACATTTACAAAACCCTGTTCTTAAATGCAAATCCTGCTCTGAAACTCTTCCTGGACAAATGTAATAGGACCCATTATCACCACACCAGAAATAAATATCTCTTTGATATCGCCAGAGTTAAACTTAATCTGTGTAAACACGCTATGCAAATAAAGGGACCCAGTTTATGGAACTCACTCCCTATTGAATTGAAAAGCTGTCCAACTTTGACATCATTCAAAATCAATAGTAAAAAGTACCTAATTTCATCTTCATAGTTTTTCACCTTTTGCCTTAAAATTGCACTGTATCTATTGCTACCCAATCTCCCAACCTTTATGTTCCCAATCTGAGCATCTTTGCCATTGTGATCATTGCTGTCTTATATGTGCTGTCAATCTGCTGTATGGTGTCTATTAATTTTGTTTAAATTACCAATCAAGCTGTCAATGTAATCAATCAGAGCTTTAATATAACAATGTGCTTTAATATACTTACTAAGCTCTCTCATCTCATTTTTCTCTTGCAATGTATTTGTTATCATTTATCAATTCTGATAGAAATTACCTACTTAAAATTATCTGTTAGATTAAGGACCTGCCCGAAACACTGCGCGTACTAGTGGCTTTACAAGAATGTAAATACTGTACTATTCAATGTATTCTCACAAACCCAATGTACCTTCTTGTATATATAAATAAATAAATAAATAAATAAATAAATAAATAAATATTAGTCAACATGACTGATGACTTTGCATAAATGTGTAAAAGACTATTTGATTGCATGTTAAATGTAATCGATATTACTAGTTGCAGTGTGGATCTATGGCTTAAATCACGTATATAAATATACATTGGTGTTGTTTAGGGATGGAAATGAACGGTTGGAAAGGTAATATTGCAATAACAATGGTGGTTAGTGAAAGTAGCGTCAGTTGCCATACAGCGCCATTGCAGCCATTTCCTCCCTCCCCTTTTCACGTGAAATTTGGTGCTTATTACGCGTTGTTACAATCAAGAAACAGTGATTTAAGTAGAAAAAAGGATAATGGTGATGCCGTTGGTACATTTGAAAGGCAATTAATGAAGTGTGAGTGTAGGGTACTGTACTGTTGTGTCCTATACTGTACTGCATAGTAATGCACTGTACTGTACTGTTTGGTACTGTATTATACTGTACTGCACTGCATTATACTGTAATATTCTGTACCATATTGTACTGTAGCATAGTGTACTCTACGGTACTGTACTTTTCTGTACTGTACAGTACTGTAATGGAGTGCCCTGTACGGTTGTGTACTGCACTGTACGGTACTGTACTATACTATGCATTATTGTACTGCACTATATGATACTTTACGGCAGTGTTCAGTAGAGTACAGTACAGTACTGTAGTATACTGTAGTGTACCCTCTACTGTACTCTACGTAATTGTATTGTACTGTACTGTTTTGTAGTGAACTGTATTGTAGTGGAGTGTAGTGTAATGTATCCTTACAGTACTATATCGTACTGTACTCTAGTATATTGTACTGTACAGTACTTAAGTGTTGTGTATGATATTTTACTGTAGTGTACCCTGTAGCGTACATTAATGTACTGTACCCTTGACTGTACTGTAGGGTATTGTTCTGTACGGTACTGTACAATACCCTGTATTCTACTGTAAAGTATTGTACGGTAGTGTACGGTACTGTACGTTGTAGTGTACTGTACTCCACTTTATTGTAGTGTACTGTACTATACGGTACTGTACTGTTCTGTATTGTAGTGTAGAGTACTGTGGCCTTGGCTGTTCTGTATCGTAGGGTATTGTACTGTATAGTACTGTACCGTACGGAACTGTACTCTATAGTACTGTGATGTATCGTACCGTACGGAAGTGTACTGTACTATACTGTACTGTGTTGTACTGTACTTACAGCTCGAATAAGTATTGTTAATATTTACTCATTATAATAATATTTATTTAATAATAAGTAATGAAAAGTCATAATTTCTGAGTGTAATGTAAAACATTGTTTCTCATGCATTTGGTACATGTATGTTTCTCATACATTGGGTATACATTTGGGTGTATATATTTCAGTTGGAATAAATAATTGTCATGAATTACCAGATTATCGAATTAGGTGGAGGTGACCAATGACAGTACAGCTTGCGAGACTGTGACGTCAACTGAAAATTAGAAAGGTGATTGGTTGCTGAGTGCACCTGGTCGGTGCGGAGCAACGGAGCGTTATTTTGACCCTAGTATTCGCAAAGTATGGGTGTACAAGTTAGTGTTAGGGCGTGTTGTTACTCTGAGCTGGTACCCCGTTACCCCTTGGGGTCGCTAGGGGTGACAGACCCCTAGCTTACTCATTTTGTACACCGTCAAAACGCGAATACATAGGGTCAAAAACATATAAATATTACAGGTGCCTTATATACCCTCTTGTGGGAGGGTATATATGCACGGTGATATTATTTTAGTGCTGAGGTATAATCATTAGTACAATACAATTATGCACGTAACTAACATTTAATGTATTCATTGTTTTCAGGTGTGTTATTCAACGAGGTAACGGTGAGTGACGCATCGCGTGAAATGGCCCGCTTGGTGAGTTAGTAATCTGGAGGAGACTAACGTCATGGGACCAGTGGTGTTGGGATGATTCAAGTCACACCGTGGCGAGCAGACGCTGGTGGCAGATGTCCCGGTTGAGGTAGCCGATATGGAGCTATCAGTTTAAGGCAAGTAAATTATTACCTATTTTCAGTTAGGAAACCTAATATTGTTAGGATACCCTACTACCCCCTTAAATCTTCATAAAAGAACCCCTAAGGTTTTAAATGTAAAACTGGAGGACGACATACTAAATGTGTTCGACTAAAGTGGTTATTATTAGCTGATCAGAGGGTGGCAATCAATAGACAACAGCTCCCAAAGCCGTAGACTATCGAGGTGTGATATAAGGTTTAAAAATGGCCATTTTAAATGCGGCGCCACATCAGTAATTTGTTTCAGTAAAGTAACTAGAGGTTCAAGTTAAAGGTAGGGTATAGGCATGAATTAACCATTTATATTGGTAGCATCCGGTAAGTGTTGCCTTATTGCAGGTAAAACAGGGACAGATTTGCAGGATGTGTGAAGAACAGAGACGCGTAAAGTTCAGTATTGGTGAATAGTTGGCAGCAAGTTTCGCAATAGGCTTCTGTAGAATTATCGTTGGGATAGGTTTTAGGTTCGCGCAGCTTACTAGAGACTAAAGGTTCGAGTTTCTCACATTGAGGCGGCGAAGAGTAGTCATCATAACACATCTTCGATGTTGTGGAAGTTTTGTGACAGGAAGGTAGTATTGCAGGAATTTGTTAGTATTTTTATTTGAAAACCTCAAGTTGAAATGAAAAACGTCCGTTAGTGTTAGTTTTTGAGATATAAGCATTTCGGACGTTTGACAACGTCTACGTTGTCGACTAAATAATTGAAGTTTAATTTGTGTCGCATGTCGCAGCGAGAACTGGCTGCAATAACATAGTAGGAAGTAATGTTAGCAAAGTGTAAATATAATAGACCGGATGAGTAGGCATATTAAGAGCATGTAAAGACTGCGAAAGGTTCATAATTTAATGACGTTAAATGTTGAACCGTACCTCACATAGGTGTTCAAGCAAGTAGTTCATAACAACGTGGCCAGTAAGGCAAGTATACCGGAATCAGGAATGACGTGTAACGCAGTCGTGTATATTGAAGCGGCACCCACTAGAGGTGCAGGTAAGTAAATTTACGTGACGACGATAAGCCGTGGAGGAAGGTATTTCCTCCCATTTAGGTTAAAACTTATGAATGCGGGCAATCGAATGGCTTAAATAGATGAGTGGGCCGAGAATAACGCAATTGGATGGGGATGGTGTCATGTTTACATTGAGGTGGTGAAATAAGTGTCTTTGAGCACTAGTACAGGGATATTATGGGCTTCATGGCGAGTGCTTTCATTGAAAACCAAACAGGCCTAAACGATTTAATGACTCAACATGTTAAGCGTTTGGTTTGTCTAAAAGTCGAAAAATGCAGTTTGACTGCAGGATGGTGTTGCTTGCGGAAAGTGCTTATTAATACTAGTGAATAACTATCGATAGGCTGTGGCCTCAGTTCGCGTGTCGCCTTTAAAATTGGTTGATAGGGTTGTTCACCTCCCCCTTCCCCCCCGTAGTTTTTCGAAGGGTGTAATTGATATACTACGAGTTGATAAGTAATGTTTATATGAATGTTCATAATGCAGAATAAAATGTAGTTTCGCAGGTGAGAGGCTTGAGTACGTTTGACGTGGATAACGTGGTGTGTAGTTACTTTATGGAGAGACCTGCAATTGTTGAATGAAGTTGACGTGTCTTACATAGAAGGTACGAAATAATTTAAAAATTTTTTTTACCTGTTTATTGTAGTACATAGTCGTTGATCATATAGTTTGTTAGATATGCAGTTGGTTTTTAAGTTATTAAAGTTGTGTATAATGTAAAATTACAAGAAATGGGGGTGGGGGTACTTTGCTAAGAGCGTCGTACTGCCCTCTGAGCACAGTAACATGTGTGGTGAAGGAATGGGAAAATATTTAGATGTAAATATAATATGGGTGAATTGTTGAATCATAAGATTAAAATAGATAATAAGAAAAATTTAGGAATTATTTTATTTGAGCTTTATTGAAATGTAAAGCGGACGTGAATGTAGTTGATAATTTACTCTAAAAGAGTAAAGAAATACCGGTTACTGTGCTAATTGTGGCTATATTTGATTCAAAGTTCTGTGTGTTAGTGCAAAGGCAATAAATATCATTATCATCTCGCAATTCTACAAAAACAAAGAAGGTTGATTGGTAGAGGGAATCGGAGCCAGCGGACTTTGACGTACAACGGAACCAGAGGGTGAGGTGCAAGAAAGTGTTGGAGAGGGATGACGCGACCCACACCGTGAATAACTGAAAGGAGTCGAGATTGGCAGATACGAAGACTGGCCAATAAAGAGAAGGGGGTTGCTGAATCAATGTTACAATCGCATTTGGTATCTTTAAATACAACAGCACTTTCCAGAGATCATAATATACTCGTATTGAGCGGTAAGAATGTGTTTTGTGGCCTTAATACTTATTTCCTGACAGTGTTGGCAAGAGTTAGCAGGGCGAAAATGTGTGGATGGTAAAAGATGCGTGAAGTTTTGCAAAAGGTGTGAAATGACTGAACCTTCCATAAGAGAGTAAATGTTAGTTACTAGGTCGTGTTGTAAAAGACCTAATTGTATACACGATCAAAGGAGAAGTAATCGGTGGGTGGTTATATAATATAATGTTAAAACAATGTATTGATGGTGTTGTAAGGACATCATTATGAAAGATGTAATGAGAATCATGTTAGCAGTAATGCATAAATAGTAGTGTAGAGGTGAGTCATATTTTTGTGGGACAATACTAAAAGGCGTGCTCCAAAACTGTAACTGCGCAATAATTGCAAATATGTACTATATATGACATTGATTTTAGTTATAGTTTATTGAAGAATAGCATGTTATTGGTTTATAAATATATGTAGTATTTAACGTATGCAGGCGATGAGTCAGAACGTTGGTAAAGTATGATGAGCAGACCACACAAGGTTGTATGTTGACACTGGCTTCCTGTCTGTTTATGACTGGTACTGTCTTCGGTATCTTGCACGATCCTTGGAAGATCGTTGATGTGTGGTGCTTTAACTTGTAGCCCTCGTGCGGTGCGTCGTAATTTGAAACTGAAAATAGGTGCAGAGAGTCAGAATTCGTTTACAAAATCACGCTCAAGAGTCAAATTTCCGACATTTCAGACATTTTTTTTGCGTTGATTTTTGCCGCTAGCGGGCAAAAATAGCAGATTTTTGCCAGATTTCTATTTTCAGTTTCAAAAATCGGCAGATTTTTGCCCCGGTAGTGGTGAAAATCGCCCTATTTTTGGAAGCTAGCTGCGAAAATCGCGCGATTTTCGCCGCTAGCGGCCAAAAAACGCGTGATTTTCATCGGTAGCGGGAAAAAAAATCGAGCGAATTTCGCCGCTAGCGGCCAAAAATCGCCTGATTTTTGCCCTCCAGAGGCGAAATTCGATCGATTATGGCCCTCATACAACCGCGCGATTTTCCCTGCTACCGGTAAAAAATCGGGGGATTTTCGCCGCTAGCGGGCAAAACCGGGCGAATTTCGCCGCTGGATGTCAAAAATCACGCGATTTTCGCTGCTAGCGGGCAAAAATTGGGCGAATTTTGCCGCTAGCGGCAAAAATCGTGCAATTTTTTGCCGCTGATGGCGAAAATCGCGCGATTTTTGGCCGCTAGCGGCGAAAAACCGTGAGATTTTCACCACTAGCGGGCAAAAATCGCGCGATTTTTGCCCTCCAGCGGCGAAATTGGCTAGATTTTTTTCCCGCTACCGGCGAAAACCGCGCGATTTTCGCCGTTAGCGGCCAAAAATCTGGCGATTTTTTGCTGCTAGCGGCGAAAATCTCCCGATTTTTGCCCTCCAACGGCGAAATTCGTCCGATTTTTGCCCGCTATCAGCGAAAATCGCGCGATTTTCGCTGCTAGCGGCCAAAAGCCATGCGATTTTCGCAGCTGGCTCCCTTCTCTCTCTCTGAACTTCGTTCTGCCCTGGCCCTCTGCGGTTCTACGGCGGCGGGCTCCGATGGTATTCATTATGAGATGCTTCGCCATCTCCCTCCGAGCACGTCTCAGTATTTACTGAGTCTGTATAATCGGATCTGGGAGTCGTCGTCAGTCCCTGAGGACTGGCTCGATGCCGTTGTCCTCCCTGTTCGCAAACCGGGGTCTCTGGGTACTTCCCCCTAAGGACTTTCGCCCTATTGCTCTCACAAGTTGTCTGCAAACTCTTTGAACGTATGGTTAACGTTCGTCTGATGTGGTTCCTGGAACACCATCACCTCCTCTCCCCTTCTCAATTTGGTTTCCGCAAGTGCCGCAGCACGACAGATGTCCTGGTGAACTTGGAGGTCTATATTCGTACTGCTTTTGCTGCGAAGACCTCCGTTGTTGCCGTCCTTTTTGACCTGGAAAAGGCTTACGACACGTTATCGGCGTTATCATATCCTATCTCAACTTCATTCTTTTGGCCTTCGTGGTCATCTCCCTCTCTTTCTCCGCGGCTTCCTCTCTCGTCGTTCCTTTCGGGTGCGCCTTGGTACCGCTCTCTCTCCCTCTTTTCAGCAATACGAAGGTGTGCCCCAGGGTAGTGTTCTAAGCACTACTCTTTTTCTGGTTGCCCTCAATGGTCTTTTCCTCTCTTCCTTCTGGTGTCTTCTCCGCTCTCTATGTCAATGATCTTACCCTTTGTTGTCAGGGTGATGATTCGCCTCTCCTTCAACGCCGGCTTCAACTTGCAATTGATGCCGTGTCGTCTTGGGCCACTGATCATGGCTTCAAGTTCTCTACTTCTAAGACTTGTGCCATGACTTTTACGCAGAAACGGGTTGTTCTTCGTCCCTCTTTGTCACTTTATGGTCATCCCCTTGAATACAAAGATTCCGCGAAGCTTTTGGGGTTATTCCTTGACACTCGTTTGTCTTGGTCTCCCCATATCTCTTACCTCCGTGTTGAGTGCTCTAAGGCCCTTTGTTTTGCGAGTTTTGCAGGTGGCGGGCAAAAATCGGGCTATTTTCGCCGCTAGCGGCCAAAAGCCGTGCGATTTTCGCAGCTGGCTGCCAAAAATTGCGCGATATTCGCCGATACCGGCCAAAAATCGTGTGGTTTTCGCCGCTAGCGGCCAATAACCGTGCGATTTTCGCTGATAGCCGCCAAAAACCGTGCGATTTCCGAAAATCGCGCAATTTTCGCCGGTAGCGGCAAAAATCTCGCGAATTTTGCCCCCTAACGGCAAAATTAGCTCGGTTTTTGGCCACTAGCGGCGAAAATCGTCCGATTTTTGGACGCTAGCGGCCAAAAATCGTGCGAATTTCGCCGCTAGAGGCCAAAAATCGTGAGAATTTCGCCGCTAGCGGCCAAAAATTGCGCGATTTTTGCAGGTGGCGGGCAAAAATCGGGATATTTTCGCCGCTACCGGCCAAAAATCGCGATTTTCGCCGCTGGTGTCCAAAAATCGGGCGATTTTTGCCGCTAGCCGCCAAAAATCGCGCGATTTTCGCCGCTAGCGGCCAAAAATCACCTGATTTTTGCCCTCCAGCAGCGAAATTCGCTCGATTTTTTCCCGCTACCGGCGAAAATCGCACGGTTTTTGGCCGCTAGCAGCGAAAACCGCGCGATTTTCGCTGCTAGCGGCCAAAAACCGCGCGATTTTCGCCGTTAGCGGCCAAAAATCTGGCGATTTTTGCTGCTAGCGGCGAAAATCGCCAGATTTTTTCCCTCCAGCGGCGAAATTCGCCCGATTTTTGCCCTCCAGCGCCGAAATTCACCCGATTTTTGCCCGCTACCGGCGAAAATCGCACGGTTTTTGGCCGCTAGCAGCGAAAATCGCGCGGTTTTTGGCCGTTAGCGGGAAAAACCGAGCGATTTTCGCCGCTAGCGTATAAAAATCGGGCGATTTTCGCCGCTACCGGCGAAAATCGCGCGATTATTGGTCGCTAGCGGCGAAAATCGCACGGTTTTTCGCCGCTAGCGCTAGCTACCAAAAATCTGGCGATTTTTGCCCGCTACCGGCGAAAATCGCGTGATTATTGGCCGCTAGCCGCGAAAATGGCACGGTTTTTGGCCGCTAACGGCAAAAATCTACCGATTTTCGCCGCTAGCGGCCAAAAAAGGGGCTATTTTTGCCGCTAGCTGCCCAAAATCGGGCGATTTTCGCCGGTAGCGAGCAATAATCTGGCGAATTTCGCTGCTAGCGGCCAAAAATCGTGCTATTTTCGCCGTTACCGGCTAAAAATCGCGCGATTTTCTCCGCTAGCGGCCAAAAATCTGGCGATTTTTCCCGCTAGCGGTGAAGATCGCCCGGTTTTTGCCCGCTACTGGCAAAAATCACGCGGTTTTTGGCCGCTAGCAGCGAAAATCGCGCGGTTTTTGGCCGCTAGCGGCAAAAATCTACCGATTTTCGCCGCTAGCGGCCAAAAAAGGGGCTATTTTTGCAGCTAGCTGCCCAAAATCGGGCGATTTTCACCTGTAGCGAGCAATAATCGGGCGAATTTCGCTGCTAGCGGCCAAAAATCGTGCGAATTTCGCCGCTAGGGGCCAAAAATCGTGCGAATTTCGCCGCTAGCGGCCCAAAATCGTGCGAATTTCGCCGCTAGCTGCCAAAAATCGCGGGATTTTCGCAGGTAGCGGCCAAAAATTGCGTGATTTTCGCCACTCTTGTCCAAAAATCGGGCGATTTTCGCCACTACCAGGCAAAAAAATCTGGCGATTTTTTCCGCTAGCGGCGAAAATCGAGCCGTTTTTGGCCGCTAGTGGCTGAAATCGGTCGATTTTCGCCGCTAGCGGCCAAAATTCGTGAAAATTTCGCGGCTAGCGACCAAAAATCGCGAAAATTTCGCCGCTAGCGGCCAAAAATCGCGCGATTTTTGGGCTAAAAAGTAGCGAAAGTAGCCCAATTTTGGGATAAGTAGCGAAAGTAGCCCAATTTTGGGCTAAAAAGTAGCGAAAGTAACGAAATTTTTGGGCTAAAAAGTAGTGAAAGTAGCGGAATTTTGGGCTAAAAAGTAGCGAAAGTAGCCCAATTTTGGGCGCGAAAGTAGCGAAATTTTGCGCTAAAAGTAGCGAAAGTAGCCCAATTTTGGCCTAAAAGTAGCGAAAGTAGCCCAATTTTGGCCTAGAAAGTAGCGAAATTTTGGGCTAAAAAGTAGCGAAAGTAGCGGAATTTTACGCTAAAAGTAGCGAAAGTAACCCAATTTTGGGCTAAAAAGTAGCGAAAGTAGCGAAATTTTGGGCTAAAAGTAGCCCAATTTTGGGCAAAGAAGTAGCGAAATTTTGCGCTAAAAGTAGTGAAAGTAGCCCAATTTTGGTTTAAAAAGTAGCGAAATGTTGGGCTACAAGTAGCAAAAGTAGCGAAATTTTGCGCTAAAAGTAGTGAAAGTAGCCCAATTTTGGTCTAAAAAGTAGCGAAATGTTGGGCTACAAGTAGCGAAAGTAGCCAAATTTTGGGCTAAAAAGTAACGAAAGTAGCCCAATTTTGGGGTAAAAAGTAGCGAAAGTAGCCCAATTTTTGGCTAAAAAGTAGCGAAAGTAAACCAATTTTGGGCTAAAAAGTAGCCGAATTTTGGGTTAAAAAGTAACCCAATTTTGGGCTAAAAAGTAGCGAAAGTAGCCCAATTTTGGGCTAAAAAGTAGCGAAAAATTTTGCGCTAAAAGTAGCGAATGTAGCCCAATTTTTGGTCTAAAAAGTAGCGAAAGTAGCCCAATTTTATGCTAAAAAGTAGCGAAAGTAGCGAAATTTTGGGCTAAAAGTAGCCCAATTTTTGGGCTCGAAAGTAGCCCAATTTTGGGCTAAAAAGTAGCAAAAGTAGCCCAATTTTGGGCTAAAAAGTAGCGACATTTTGGGCTAAAAAGTAGTGAAAGCGGAATTTTGGGCTAAAAAGTAGCAAAAGTAGCCCAATTTTGAGCTAAAAAGTAGCGAAATTTTGGGCTTTAAGTAGCGAAAGTAGCCCAATTTTGGGCTAAAAAGTAGCCCAATTTTGGGCTAAAAAGTAGCGAAAGTAGCGAAATTTTGGGCTAAAAAGTAGCGAAAGTAGCCCAATTTTGGGCTAAAAAGTAGCCCAATTTTGGGCTAAAAAGTAGCGAAATTTTGGGCTAAAAGTAGCGAAAGTAGCCCAATTTTGGGCTAAAAAGTAGCGAAAGTAGCGAAGTTTTGGGCTAAAAGTAGCGAAAGTAGCCCAATTTTGGGCTAAAAAGTAGCGAAAGGAGCCCAATTTTGGGCTAAAAAGTAGGGACATTTTGGGCTAAAAAGTAGCGGAATTTTGGGCTAAAAAGTAGCGAAAGTAGCGGAATTTTGGGCTAAAAAGTAGCGAAATTTTGGGCTAAAAAGTATATATACAACCTAACCTGACCTGACCTGACCTAACCTAACCTAACTAACCTAACCTACCTAACCTAACCTAACCTACCTAACCTAACCTAACCTACTTTTTAGGCCAAAATTTCACTACTTTTGCTACTTTTTTCGCTACTTTTTAGCCCAAAATTTTGCTACTTTTTTCGCTACTTTTTTCCCCAAAATTTCGCTACTTTCGCTACTTTTTCCCCCAAAATTTCGCTACTTTTTAGCCCAAAATTTCGCTACTTTCGCTACTTTTTTCGCTACTTTTTAGGCCAAAATTTCGCTACTTTTGCTACTTTTTTCGCTACTTTTTAGCCCAAAATTTCGCTACTTTCGCTACTTTTTTCGCTACTTTTTAGGCCAAAATTTCGCTACTTTTGCTACTTTTTTCGCTACTTTTAGCCCAAAATTTCGCTACTTTTTTCGCTACTTTTTAGCCCAAATTTTCGCTACTTTCGCTACTTTTTAGCCCAAAATTTCGCTACTTTCGCTACTTTTTAGCCCAAAATTTCGCTACTTTCGCTACTTTTTCGCTACTTTCGCTACTTTTTTCGCCAAAATTTCGCTACTTTTGCTACTTTTTTCGCTACTTTTTAGGCCAAAATTTCGCTACTTTTGCTACTTTTTAGCCCAAAATTTCGCTACTTTCGCTACTTTTTAGCCCAAAATTTCGCTACTTTCGCTGCTTTTTAGCCCAAAATTCCGCTACTTTTTTCGCTACTTTCGCTACTTTTTAGCCCAAAATTTCGCTACTTTTTAGCCCAAAATTTCACTACTTTCGCTACTTTTTAGCCCAAAATTTCGCTACTTTCGCTACTTTTTTCGCTACTTTCGCTACTTTTTAGGCCAAAATTTCGCTACTTTTGCTACTTTTTTTGCTACTTTTTGGCCCAAAATTTCGCTACTTTTTTCGCTACTTTTTAGCCCAAAATTTCGCTACTTTCGCTATTTTTTCGCTACTTTCGCTACTTTTTAGGCCAAAATTTCGCTAATTTTTTCGCTACTTTTTAGGCCAAAATTTCGCTACTTTTGCTACTTTTTTCGCTACTTTTTAGCCCAAAATTTCGCTACTTTTTTCGCTACTTTCGCTACTTTTTAGCCCAAAATTTCGCTACTTTCGCTACTTTTTTCGCTACTTTCGCTACTTTTTAGCCCAAAATTTCGCTACTTTCGCTACTTTTTAGCCCAAAATTTCGCTACTTTTTAGCCCAAAATTTCGCTACTTTCGCTACTTTTTTCGCTACTTTCGCTACTTTTTAGCCCAAAATTTCGCTACTTTCGCTAATTTTTAGCCCAAAATTTCGCTACTTTCGCTACTTTTTAGCCCAAAATTTCGCTACTTTTAGCCCAAAATTTCGCTACTTTTTAGCCCAAAATTTCGCTACTTTTTAGGCCAAAATTTCGCTACTTTCGCTACTTTTTAGCCCAAAATTTCGCTACTTTCGCTACTTTTTTGGCCAAAATTTCGCTACTTTTGCTACTTTTTTCGCTACTTTTTAGCCCAAAATTTCGCTACTTTCGCTACTTTTTTCGCTACTTTCGCTACTTTTTAGCCCAAAATTTCGCTACTTTCGCTACTTTTTAGCCCAAAATTTCGCTACTTTTGCTACTTTTTAGCCCAAAATTTCGCTACTTTCGCTACTATTTTCGCTAATTTTTAGCCTAAAATTTCGCTATATTTTCGCTACTTTCGCTACTTTTTATCGGTCTATTTTTGCCGCTAGCGGCGAAAATTTCGCGGTTTTAGGCCGGTAGCGGTGAAATTCGCACGATTTTTGGCCGCTAGCGGCGAAAATCGCCGATTTTTGGCCGCTAGCGGCAAAAATAGCCCGCTTTTTGGCCGCTAGCGGCGAAAATTGCGCGGTTTTTGGCCGGTAGCAGCGAAAATCGCGCGATTTTTGGCCGGTAGCGGCGAAAATCCCGCGATTTTGGCCTCTAGCGGCCAAAAATCGGGCTATTTTTGCCGCTAGCGGCGAAAATTGCGCTTTTTGGCCGCTAGCGGCGAAAATTGCGCGGTTTTTGGCCGGTAGCGGCGAAATTCGCACGATTTTTGGCCGCTAGCGGCGAAATTCGCACGATTTTTGGCCGCTAGCGGCAAAAATAGCCCGATTTTTGGCCGTTAGCGGCGAAAATTGCGCGGTTTTTGGCCGCTAGCGGCGAAAATCACGCGGTTTTTGGCCGTTAGCGGCGAAAATCCCGCTTTTTTGGCCGCCAGCTGCGAAAATCGCGCGGTTTTTGGCCGCTAGCGGCGAAAATCGCCTTTTTTTGGCCGCTAACGGCAAAAATAGCCCTTTTTTTGGCCGCTAGCGGCCAAAAATCGGGCTATTTTTGCCGCCAGCTGCGAAAATCCCGCGGTTTTTGGCCGCTAGCGGCAAAAATCGCCGATTTTTGGCCGCTAGCGGCAAAAATAGCCCGCTTTTTGGCCGCTAGCGGCGAAAATTGCGCGGTTTTTGGCCGGTAGCAGCGAAAATCGCGCGATTTTTGGCCGGTAGCGGCGAAAATCGCGCGGTTTTGGCCGGTAGCGGAAGAATTCGCACGATTTTTGGCCGCTAGCGGCGAAATTCGCACGATTTTTAGCCGCTAGCGGCGAAAATTGCGCGGTTTTTGACCGCTAGCGGCGAAAATCGCGCGGTTTTTGGCCGCTAGCGGCGAAAATCGCGCGGTTTTTGGCCGCTATTGGCAAAAATCGCGCGATTTTGGCCGCCAGCTGCGAGAATCGCGCGGTTTTTGGCCGCTAGCGGCAAAAATAGCCCGCTTTTTGGCCGCTAGCGGCGAAAATTGCGCGGTTTTTGGCCGGTAGCAGCGAAAATCGCGCGATTTTTGGCCGGTAGCGGCGAAAATCCCGCGATTTTGGCCGCTAGCGGCCAAAAATCGGGCTATTTTTGCCGCAAGCGGCGAAAATTGCGCGGTTTTTGGCCGGTAGCGGCGAAAATCGCGCGATTTTTGGCCGGTAGCGGCGAAAATCGAACTATTTTTGCCGCTAGCGGCGAAAATTGCGCGGTTTTTGGCCGGTAGTGGCGAAATTCGCACGATTTTTGGCCGCCTGCGTCGAAATTCGCATGATTTTTGGCCGCTAGCGGCAAAAATCGCCCGATTTTTGGCCGCTAGCGGCGAAAATCGCGCTATTTTTGCCCAGTAGCTGCGAAAATCGCATGGTATTTGCGCAAAATAGCGCGGTTTTTGGCCGTTAGCGGCAAAAATCGCATGATTTTTGCCCGCCAGCTGCGAAAATCGCATGGTTTTTGGCCGGTAGCGGCGAAAATAGGGCTATTTTTGCCCGCCAGCTGCAAAAATCGCATGGTTTTTGGCCGCTAGCGGCAAAAGTCGCTCGGTTTTTGGCCGGTAGCGGCAAAAATCGCGCTATTTTTTCCCGACTGCTGCGAAAATCGAATGGTTTTTGGCCGCGAGCGGTGAAAATCGTTGATTTTTGGCCGCTAGCGGCAAAAATAGCCCGATTTTTGGCCGGTAGCGGCGAAAATCGCGCGATTTTGGCCGGTAGCGGCGAAATTCGCACGATTTTTGGCCGCTAGCGGTGAAATTCGCACTATTTTTGGCCGCTAGTGGCCAAAATCGCCGAATTTTTGGCCGCTAGCTGCAAAAATAGCCCGAATTTTGGCCGTTAGCGGCGAAAATTGCGCGGTTTTTGGCTGGTAGCGGCGAAATTCGCACGATTTTTGCCCGCTAGCGGCGAAATTAGCACGATTTTTGGCCGCTAGCAGCGAAATTCGCACGATTTTTGGCCGCTAGGGGCGAAAATCGTCGATTTTTGGCCGCTAGCGGCAAAAATAGCCCGATTTTGGCCGCAAAAATTGCGCGGTTTTTGGCCGGTAGCGGCGAAAATCGTGCGATTTTTGCTCGCCAGCTGCGAAAATCGCATTGTTTTTGGCCGCTAGCGGCGAAAATCGCGCGGTTTTTGGCCGCTAGCGGCGAAAATCGCGCGATTTTTGGCCGGTAGCGGCGAAATTCGCACGATTTTTGGCCGTTAGCGGCGAAATTCGCACGATTTTTGGCTGCTAGCAGCGAAATTCGCACTATTTTTGGCCGCTAGTGGCCAAAATCGCCGAATTTTTGGCCGCTAGCTGCAAAAATCGCCCGATTTTTGGCCGCTAGCGACGAAAATTGCGCGGTTTTTGGCCGGTAGCGGCGAAATTCGCACGAGTTTTGGCCACCAGCTGCGAAAATCGCACGGTTTTTGGCCGGTAGCGGCGAAAATCGCGCGATTTTGGCAGGTAGCGGCGAAATTCGCACGATTTTTCGCTGCTAGCGGCGAAATTCGCACGATTTTTCGCTGCTAGCGGCGAAATTCGCACGATTTTTGGCCGCTAGCGGTGAAATTCGCACTATTTTTGGCCGCTAGTGGCCAAAATCGCCGAATTTTTGGCCGCTAGATTCAAAAATAGCCCGAATTATGGCCGCTTGCGGCGAAATTTGCACGATTTTTGGCCGCTAGCAGCGAAATTCGCACGATCTTTTGCCGCTAGGGGCGAAAATCGTCGTTTTTTGGCCGCTAGCGGCAAAAATAGCACGATTTTTGGCCGCTAGCGGCGAAAATTGCGCGGTTTTTGGCAGCTAGCGGCGAAAATCGCGTGGTTTTTGGCCGCTAGCGGCGAAAATTGCGCGTTTTTTTGGCCGGTAGCGGCGAAATTCGCACGAGTTTTGGCCGCTAGCGGCGAAATTCGCACGATTTTTGGCCGCTAGGGGCGAAATTCGCCGATTTTTGGGCGCTAGCGGCAAAAATAGCCCGATTTTTGGCCGCTAGCGGCGAAAATCGCGCGATTTTTGCCCGCTAGCTGCGAAAATCGCACGGTTTTTGGCCGGTAGCGGCGAAAATCGTGCGATTTTTGCTCGCCAGCTGCGAAAATCGCATTGTTTTTGGCCGCTAGCGGCGAAAATCGCGCGGTTTTTGGCCGCTAGCGGCGAAAATCGCGCGATTTTTGGCCGGTAGCGGCGAAATTCGCACGATTTTTGGCCGATAGCGGCGAAATTCGCACGATTTTTGGCTGCTAGCAGCGAAATTCGCACGATTTTTGGCGCTAGGGGTGAAAATCGTCGATTTTTGGCCGCTAGCGGCAAAAATAGCCCGATTTTTGGCCGGTAGCGGCGAAAATCGCGCGATTTTGGCCGGTAGCGGCGAAATTCGCACGATTTTTGGCCGCTAGCGGTGAAATTCGCACTATTTTTGGCCGCTAGTGGCCAAAATCGCCGAATTTTTGGCCGCTAGCTGCAAAAATAGCCCGAATTTTGGCCGTTAGCGGCGAAAATTGCGCGGTTTTTGGCCGGTAGCGGCGAAATTCGCACGATTTTTGGCCGCTAGCGGCGAAATTCGCACGATTTTTGGCCGCTAGCAGCGAAATTCGCACGATTTTTGGCCGCTAGGGGCGAAAATCGTCAATTTTTGGCCTCTAGCGACAAAAATAGCCCGATTTTGGCCGCAAAAATTGCGCGGTTTTTGGCCGATAGCGGCGAAAATCGCGCGATTTTGGCCGCTAGCAGCGAAATTCGCACGATTTTTGGCCGCTAGGGGCGAAAATCGTCGATTTTTGGCCGCTAGCGGCAAAAATAGCCCGATTTTTGGCCGCTAGCGACGAAAATTGCGCGGTTTTTGGCCGGTAGCGGCGAAAATCGCGCGATTTTTGCCGGTAGCGGCGAAATTCGCACGATTTTTGGCCGCTAGCGGCGAAATTCGCACGATTTTTGGCCGCTAGCAGCGAAATTCGCACGATTTTTTGGCCGCTAGGGGCGAAAATCGTCGTTTTTTTGGCCGCTAGCTGCAAAAATAGCCCTAATTTTGGCCGTTAGCGGCGAAAATTGCGCGGTTTTTTTGCCGGTAGCGGCGAAATTCGCACGATTTTTGGCCGCTAGCAGCGAAATTCGCACGATTTTTGGCCGCTAGGGGCGAAAATCGTCGATTTTTGGCCGCTAGCGGCAAAAATCGCCCGATTTTTGGCCGCTAGCGACGAAAATTGCGCGGTTTTTGGCCGGTAGCGGCGAAATTCGCACGAGTTTTGGCCACCAGCTGCGAAAATCGCACGGTTTTTGGCCGGTAGCGGCGAAAATCGCGCGATTTTGGCCGGTAGCGGCGAAATTCGCACGATTTTTGGCTGCTAGCGGCGAAATTCGCACGATTTTTGGCCGCTAGCAGCGAAATTCGCACGATTTTTAGCGCTAGGGGTGAAAATCGTCGATTTTTGGCCGCTAGCGGCAAAAATAGCCCGATTTTTGGCCGGTAGCGGCGAAAATCGCGCGATTTTGGCCGGTTGCAGCGAAATTCGCACGATTTTTGGCCGCTAGCGGTGAAATTCGCACTATTTTTGGCCGCTAGTGGCCAAAATCGCCGAATTTTTGGCCGCTAGATTCAAAAATAGCCCGAATTATGGCCGTTAGCGGCGAAAATTGCGCGGTTTTTGGCTGGTAGCGGCGAAATTAGCACGATTTTTGGCCGCTAGCAGCGAAATTCGCACGATTTTTGGCCGCTAGGGGCGAAAATCGTCGATTTTTGGCCGCTAGGGGCGAAAATCGTCGATTTTTGGCCGCTAGCGGCAAAAATAGCCCGATTTTGGCCGCAAAAATTGCGCGGTTTTTGGCCGCTAGCGGCGAAAATCGCGCGGTTTTTGGCCGCTAGCGGCGAAAATCGCGCGGTTTTTGGCCGCTAGCGGCAAAAATCGCGCGATTTTGTGCCCGCCAGCTGCGAAAATCGCACGGTTTTTGGCCGGTAGCGGCGAAAATCGCGCGATTTTGGCCGCTAGCGGCGAAATTTGCACGATTTTTGGCCGCTAGCAGCGAAATTCGCACGATTTTTGGCCGCTAGGGGCGAAAATCGTCGTTTTTTGGCCGCTAGCGGCAAAAATCGCGCGATTTTTGCCCGCCAGCTGCGAAAATCGCACGGTTTTTGGCCGGTAGCGGCGAAAATCGCGCGATTTTGGCCGCTTGCGGCGAAATTTGCACGATTTTTGGCCGCTAGCAGCGAAATTCGCACGATCTTTTGCCGCTAGGGGCGAAAATCGTCGTTTTTTGGCCGCTAGCGGCAAAAATAGCACGATTTTTGGCCGCTAGCGGCGAAAATTGCGCGGTTTTTGGCAGCTAGCGGCGAAAATCGCGTGGTTTTTGGCCGCTAGCGGCGAAAATTGCGCGTTTTTTGGCCGGTAGCGGCGAAATTCGCACGAGTTTTGGCCGCTAGCGGCGAAATTCGCACGATTTTTGGCCGCTAGGGGCGAAATTCGCCGATTTTTGGGCGCTAGCGGCAAAAATAGCCCGATTTTTGGCCGCTAGCGACGAAAATTGCGCGGTTTTTGGCCGGTAGCGGCGAAATTCGCACGAGTTTTGGCCACCAGCTGCGAAAATCGCACGGTTTTTGGCCGGTAGCGGCGAAAATCGCGCGATTTTGGCCGGTAGCGGCGAAATTCGCACGATTTTTGGCTGCTAGCGGCGAAATTCGCACGATTTTTGGCCGCTAGCAGCGAAATTCGCACGATTTTTAGCGCTAGGGGTGAAAATCGTCGATTTTTGGCCGCTAGCGGCAAAAATAGCCCGATTTTTGGCCGGTAGCGGCGAAAATCGCGCGATTTTGGCCGGTTGCAGCGAAATTCGCACGATTTTTGGCCGCTAGCGGTGAAATTCGCACTATTTTTGGCCGCTAGTGGCCAAAATCGCCGAATTTTTGGCCGCTAGATTCAAAAATAGCCCGAATTATGGCCGTTAGCGGCGAAAATTGCGCGGTTTTTGGCTGGTAGCGGCGAAATTAGCACGATTTTTGGCCGCTAGCAGCGAAATTCGCACGATTTTTGGCCGCTAGGGGCGAAAATCGTCGATTTTTGGCCGCTAGCGGCAAAAATAGCCCGATTTTGGCCGCAAAAATTGCGCGGTTTTTGGCCGCTAGCGGCAAAAATCGCGCGATTTTGTGCCCGCCAGCTGCGAAAATCGCACGGTTTTTGGCCGGTAGCGGCGAAAATCGCGCGATTTTGGCCGCTAGCGGCGAAATTTGCACGATTTTTGGCCGCTAGCAGCGAAATTCGCACGATTTTTGGCCGCTAGGGGCGAAAATCGTCGTTTTTTTGGCCGCTAGCGGCAAAAATCGCGCGATTTTTGCCCGCCAGCTGCGAAAATCGCACGGTTTTTGGCCGGTAGCGGCGAAAATCGCGCGATTTTGGCCGCTTGCGGCGAAATTTGCACGATTTTTGGCCGCTAGCAGCGAAATTCGCACGATCTTTTGCCGCTAGGGGCGAAAATCGTCGTTTTTTGGCCGCTAGCGGCAAAAATAGCACGATTTTTGGCCGCTAGCGGCGAAAATTGCGCGTTTTTTGGCCGGTAGCGGCGAAATTCGCACGAGTTTTGGCCGCTAGCGGCGAAATTCGCACGATTTTTGGCCGCTAGGGGCGAAATTCGCCGATTTTTGGGCGCTAGCGGCAAAAATAGCCCGATTTTTGGCCGTTAGCGGCGAAAATTGCGCGGTTTTGGCCGGTAGCGGCGAAAATTGCGCGGTTTTTGGCCGCTAGCGGCGAAAATCGCGCGATTTTTGCCAGCTAGCTGCGAAAATCGCACGGTTTTTGGCCGGTAGCGGCGAAAATCGTGCGATTTTTGCTCGCCAGCTGCGAAAATCGCATTGTTTTTGGCCGCTAGCGGCGAAAATCGCGCGGTTTTTGGCCGCTAGCGGCGAAAATCGCGCGATTTTTGGCCGGTAGCGGCGAAATTCGCACGATTTTTGGCCGATAGCGGCGAAATTCGCACGATTTTTGGCTGCTAGCAGCGAAATTCGCACGATTTTTGGCGCTAGGGGTGAAAATCGTCGATTTTTGGCCGCTAGCGGCAAAAATAGCCCGATTTTTGGCCGGTAGCGGCGAAAATCGCGCGATTTTGGCCGGTAGCGGCGAAATTCGCACGATTTTTGGCCGCTAGCGGTGAAATTCGCACTATTTTTGGCCGCTAGTGGCCAAAATCGCCGAATTTTTGGCCGCTAGCTGCAAAAATAGCCCGAATTTTGGCCGTTAGCGGCGAAAATTGCGCGGTTTTTGGCCGGTAGCGGCGAAATTCGCACGATTTTTGGCCGCTAGCGGCGAAATTCGCACGATTTTTGGCCGCTAGCAGCGAAATTCGCACGATTTTTGGCCGCTAGGGGCGAAAATCGTCGATTTTTGGCCGCTAGCGGCAAAAATAGCCCGATTTTTGGCCGCTAGCGACGAAAATTGCGCGGTTTTTGGCCGGTAGCGGCGAAAATCGCGCGATTTTTGCCGGTAGCGGCGAAATTCGCACGATTTTTGGCCGCTAGCGGCGAAATTCGCACGATTTTTGGCCGCTAGCAGCGAAATTCGCACGATTTTTGGCCGCTAGGGGCGAAAATCGTCGTTTTTTGGCCGCTAGCTGCAAAAATAGCCCGAATTTTGGCCGTTAGCGGCGAAAATTGCGCGGTTTTTGGCCGGTAGCGGCGAAATTCGCACGATTTTTGGCCGCTAGCAGCGAAATTCGCACGATTTTTGGCCGCTAGGGGCGAAAATCGTCGATTTTTGGCCGCTAGCGACAAAAATAGCCCGATTTTGGCCGCAAAAATTGCGCGGTTTTTGGCCGCTAGCGGCGAAAATCGCGCGGTTTTTGGCCGCTAGCGGCAAAAATCGCGCGATTTTGTGCCCGCCAGCTGCGAAAATCGCACGGTTTTTGGCCGGTAGCGGCGAAAATCGCGCGATTTTGGCCGCTAGCGGCGAAATTTGCACGATTTTTGGCCGCTAGCAGCGAAATTCGCACGATTTTTGGCCGCTAGGGGCGAAAATCGTCGTTTTTTTGGCCGCTAGCGGCAAAAATCGCGCGATTTTTGCCCGCCAGCTGCGAAAATCGCACGGTTTTTGGCCGGTAGCGGCGAAAATCGCGCGATTTTGGCCGCTTGCGGCGAAATTTGCACGATTTTTGGCCGCTAGCAGCGAAATTCGCACGATCTTTTGCCGCTAGGGGCGAAAATCGTCGTTTTTTGGCCGCTAGCGGCAAAAATAGCACGATTTTTGGCCGCTAGCGGCGAAAATTGCGCGGTTTTTGGCAGCTAGCGGCGAAAATCGCGTGGTTTTTGGCCGCTAGCGGCGAAAATTGCGCGTTTTTTGGCCGGTAGCGGCGAAATTCGCACGAGTTTTGGCCGCTAGCGGCGAAATTCGCACGATTTTTGGCCGCTAGGGGCGAAATTCGCCGATTTTTGGGCGCTAGCGGCAAAAATAGCCCGATTTTTGGCCGCTAGCGGCGAAAATTGCGCGGTTTTGGCCGGTAGCGGCGAAAATTGCGCGGTTTTTGGCCGCTAGCGGCGAAAATCGCGCGATTTTTGCCAGCTAGCTGCGAAAATCGCACGGTTTTTGGCCGGTAGCGGCGAAAATCGTGCGATTTTTGCTCGCCAGCTGCGAAAATCGCATTGTTTTTGGCCGCTAGCGGCGAAAATCGCGCGGTTTTTGGCCGCTAGCGGCGAAAATCGCGCGATTTTTGGCCGGTAGCGGCGAAATTCGCACGATTTTTGGCCGATAGCGGCGAAATTCGCACGATTTTTGGCTGCTAGCAGCGAAATTCGCACGATTTTTGGCGCTAGGGGTGAAAATCGTCGATTTTTGGCCGCTAGCGGCAAAAATAGCCCGATTTTTGGCCGGTAGCGGCGAAAATCGCGCGATTTTGGCCGGTAGCGGCGAAATTCGCACGATTTTTGGCCGCTAGCGGTGAAATTCGCACTATTTTTGGCCGCTAGTGGCCAAAATCGCCGAATTTTTGGCCGCTAGCTGCAAAAATAGCCCGAATTTTGGCCGTTAGCGGCGAAAATTGCGCGGTTTTTGGCCGGTAGCGGCGAAATTCGCACGATTTTTGGCCGCTAGCGGCGAAATTCGCACGATTTTTGGCCGCTAGCAGCGAAATTCGCACGATTTTTGGCCGCTAGGGGCGAAAATCGTCAATTTTTGGCCTCTAGCGACAAAAATAGCCCGATTTTGGCCGCAAAAATTGCGCGGTTTTTGGCCGATAGCGGCGAAAATCGCGCGATTTTGGCCGCTAGCAGCGAAATTCGCACGATTTTTGGCCGCTAGGGGCGAAAATCGTCGATTTTTGGCCGCTAGCGGCAAAAATAGCCCGATTTTTGGCCGCTAGCGACGAAAATTGCGCGGTTTTTGGCCGGTAGCGGCGAAAATCGCGCGATTTTTGCCGGTAGCGGCGAAATTCGCACGATTTTTGGCCGCTAGCGGCGAAATTCGCACGATTTTTGGCCGCTAGCAGCGAAATTCGCACGATTTTTGGCCGCTAGGGGCGAAAATCGTCGTTTTTTGGCCGCTAGCTGCAAAAATAGCCCGAATTTTGGCCGTTAGCGGCGAAAATTGCGCGGTTTTTGGCCGGTAGCGGCGAAATTCGCACGATTTTTGGCCGCTAGCAGCGAAATTCGCACGATTTTTGGCCGCTAGGGGCGAAAATCGTCGATTTTTGGCCGCTAGCGACAAAAATAGCCCGATTTTGGCCGCAAAAATTGCGCGGTTTTTGGCCGATAGCGGCGAAAATCGCGCGATTTTGGCCGCTAGCAGCGAAATTCGCACGATTTTTGGCCGCTAGGGGCGAAAATCGTCGATTTTTGGCCGCTAGCGGCAAAAATCGCCCGATTTTTGGCCGCTAGCGACGAAAATTGCGCGGTTTTTGGCCGCTAGCGGCGAAAATCGCGCGATTTTTGGCCGGTAGCGGCGAAATTCGCACGATTTTTGGCCGCTAGCGGCGAAATTCGCACGATTTTTGGCTGCTAGCAGCGAAATTCGCACGATTTTTGGCGCTAGGGGTGAAAATCGTCGATTTTTGGCCGCTAGCGGCAAAAATAGCCCGATTTTTGGCCGGTAGCGGCGAAAATCGCGCGATTTTGGCCCGTAGCGGCGAAATTCGCACGATTTTTGGCCGCTAGCGGTGAAATTCGCACTATTTTTGGCCGCTAGTGGCCAAAATCGCCGAATTTTTGGCCGCTAGCTGCAAAAATAGCCCGAATTTTGGCCGTTAGCGGCGAAAATTGCGCGGTTTTTGGCCGGTAGCGGCGAAATTCGCACGATTTTTGGCCGCTAGCAGCGAAATTCGCACGATTTTTGGCCGCTAGGGGCGAAAATCGTCGATTTTTGGCCGCTAGCGGCAAAAATCGCCCGATTTTTGGCCGCTAGCGACGAAAATTGCGCGGTTTTTGGCCGGTAGCGGCGAAATTCGCACGAGTTTTGGCCACCAGCTGCGAAAATCGCACGGTTTTTGGCCGGTAGCGGCGAAAATCGCGCGATTTTGGCCGGTAGCGGCGAAATTCGCACGATTTTTGGCCGATAGCGGTGAAATTCGCACTATTTTTGGCCGCTAGTGGCCAAAATCGCCGAATTTTTGGCCGCTAGATTCAAAAATAGCCCGAATTATGGCCGTTAGCGGCGAAAATTGCGCGGTTTTTGGCTGGTAGCGGCGAAATTCGCACGATTTTTGGCTGGTAGCGGCGAAATTAGCACGATTTTTGGCCGCTAGCAGCGAAATTCGCACGATTTTTGGCCGCTAGGGGCGAAAATCGTCGATTTTTGGCCGCTAGCGGCAAAAATAGCCCGATTTTGGCCGCAAAAATTGCGCGGTTTTTGGCCGCTAGCGGCGAAAATCGCGCGGTTTTTGGCCGCTAGCGGCAAAAATCGCGCGATTTTTGCCCGCCAGCTGCGAAAATCGCACGGTTTTTGGCCGGTAGCGGCGAAAATCGCGCGATTTTGGCCGCTAGCGGCGAAATTTGCACGATTTTTGGCCGCTAGCAGCGAAATTCGCACGATTTTTGGCCGCTAGGGGCGAAAATCGTCGTTTTTTTGGCCGCTAGCGGCAAAAATCGCGCGATTTTTGCCCGCCAGCTGCGAAAATCGCACGGTTTTTGGCCGGTAGCGGCGAAAATCGCGCGATTTTGGCCGCTTGCGGCGAAATTTGCACGATTTTTGGCCGCTAGCAGCGAAATTCGCACGATCTTTTGCCGCTAGGGGCGAAAATCGTCGTTTTTTGGCCGCTAGCGGCAAAAATAGCACGATTTTTGGCCGCTAGCGGCGAAAATTGCGCGGTTTTTGGCAGCTAGCGGCGAAAATCGCGTGGTTTTTGGCCGCTAGCGGCGAAAATTGCGCGTTTTTTGGCCGGTAGCGGCGAAATTCGCACGAGTTTTGGCCGCTAGCGGCGAAATTCGCACGATTTTTGGCCGCTAGGGGCGAAATTCGCCGATTTTTGGGCGCTAGCGGCAAAAATAGCCCGATTTTTGGCCGCTAGCGGCGAAAATTGCGCGGTTTTGGCCGGTAGCGGCGAAAATTGCGCGGTTTTTGGCCGCTAGCGGCGAAAATCGCGCGATTTTTGGCCGCTAGCGGCGAAAATCGCGCGATTTTTGGCCGGTAGCGGCGAAATTCGCACGATTTTTGGCCGATAGCGGCGAAATTCGCACGATTTTTGGCTGCTAGCAGCGAAATTCGCACGATTTTTGGCGCTAGGGGTGAAAATCGTCGATTTTTGGCCGCTAGCGGCAAAAATAGCCCGATTTTTGGCCGGTAGCGGCGAAAATCGCGCGATTTTGGCCGGTAGCGGCGAAATTCGCACGATTTTTGGCGCTAGCGGTGAAATTCGCACTATTTTTGGCCGCTAGTGGCCAAAATCGCCGAATTTTTGGCCGCTAGCTGCAAAAATAGCCCGAATTTTGGCCGTTAGCGGCGAAAATTGCGCGGTTTTTGGCCGGTAGCGGCGAAATTCGCACGATTTTTGGCCGCTAGCGGCGAAATTCGCACGATTTTTGGCCGCTAGCAGCGAAATTCGCACGATTTTTGGCCGCTAGGGGCGAAAATCGTCAATTTTTGGCCTCTAGCGACAAAAATAGCCCGATTTTGGCCGCAAAAATTGCGCGGTTTTTGGCCGATAGCGGCGAAAATCGCGCGATTTTGGCCGCTAGCAGCGAAATTCGCACGATTTTTGGCCGCTAGGGGCGAAAATCGTCGATTTTTGGCCGCTAGCGGCAAAAATAGCCCGATTTTTGGCCGCTAGCGACGAAAATTGCGCGGTTTTTGGCCGGTAGCGGCGAAAATCGCGCGATTTTTGCCGGTAGCGGCGAAATTCGCACGATTTTTGGCCGCTAGCGGCGAAATTCGCACGATTTTTGGCCGCTAGCAGCGAAATTCGCACGATTTTTGGCCGCTAGGGGCGAAAATCGTCGTTTTTTGGCCGCTAGCTGCAAAAGTAGCCCGAATTTTGGCCGTTAGCGGCGAAAATTGCGCGGTTTTTGGCCGGTAGCGGCGAAATTCGCACGATTTTTGGCCGCTAGCAGCGAAATTCGCACGATTTTTGGCCGCTAGGGGCGAAAATCGTCGATTTTTGGCCGCTAGCGGCAAAAATCGCCCGATTTTTGGCCGCTAGCGACGAAAATTGCGCGGTTTTTGGCCGGTAGCGGCGAAATTCGCACGAGTTTTGGCCACCAGCTGCGAAAATCGCACGGTTTTTGGCCGGTAGCGGCGAAAATCGCGCGATTTTGGCCGGTAGCGGCGAAATTCGCACGATTTTTGGCTGCTAGCGGCGAAATTCGCACGATTTTTGGCCGCTAGCAGCGAAATTCGCACGATTTTTAGCGCTAGGGGTGAAAATCGTCGATTTTTGGCCGCTAGCGGCAAAAATAGCCCGATTTTTGGCCGGTAGCGGCGAAAATCGCGCGATTTTGGCCGGTAGCGGCGAAATTCGCACGATTTTTGGCCGCTAGCGGTGAAATTCGCACTATTTTTGGCCGCTAGTGGCCAAAATCGCCGAATTTTTGGCCGCTAGATTCAAAAATAGCCCGAATTATGGCCGTTAGCGGCGAAAATTGCGCGGTTTTTGGCTGGTAGCGGCGAAATTCGCACGATTTTTGGCTGGTAGCGGCGAAATTAGCACGATTTTTGGCCGCTAGCAGCGAAATTCGCACGATTTTTGGCCGCTAGGGGCGAAAATCGTCGATTTTTGGCCGCTAGCGGCAAAAATAGCCCGATTTTGGCCGCAAAAATTGCGCGGTTTTTGACCGCTAGCGGCGAAAATCGCGCGGTTTTTGGCCGCTAGCGGCAAAAATCGCGCGATTTTTGCCCGCCAGCTGCGAAAATCGCACGGTTTTTGGCCGGTAGCGGCGAAAATCGCGCGATTTTGGCCGCTAGCGGCGAAATTTGTACGATTTTTGGCCGCTAGCAGCGAAATTCGCACGATTTTTGGCCGCTAGGGGCGAAAATCGTCGTTTTTTTGGCCGCTAGCGGCAAAAATCGCGCGATTTTTGCCCGCCAGCTGCGAAAATCGCACGGTTTTTGGCCGGTAGCGGCGAAAATCGCGCGATTTTGGCCGCTTGCGGCGAAATTTGCACGATTTTTGGCCGCTAGCAGCGAAATTCGCACGATCTTTTGCCGCTAGGGGCGAAAATCGTCGTTTTTTGGCCGCTAGCGGCAAAAATAGCACGATTTTTGGCCGCTAGCGGCGAAAATTGCGCGGTTTTTGGCAGCTAGCGGCGAAAATCGCGTGGTTTTTGGCCGCTAGCGGCGAAAATTGCGCGTTTTTTTGGCCGGTAGCGGCGAAATTCGCACGAGTTTTGGCCGCTAGCGGCGAAATTCGCACGATTTTTGGCCGCTAGGGGCGAAATTCGCCGATTTTTGGGCGCTAGCGGCAAAAATAGCCCGATTTTTGGCCGCTAGCGGCGAAAATTGCGCGGTTTTGGCCGGTAGCGGCGAAAATTGCGCGGTTTTTGGCCGCTAGCGGCGAAAATCGCGCGATTTTTGGCCGCTAGCGGCGAAAATCGCGCGATTTTTGGCCGGTAGCGGCGAAATTCGCACGATTTTTGGCCGATAGCGGCGAAATTCGCACGATTTTTGGCTGCTAGCAGCGAAATTCGCACGATTTTTGGCGCTAGGGGTGAAAATCGTCGATTTTTGGCCGCTAGCGGCAAAAATAGCCCGATTTTTGGCCGGTAGCGGCGAAAATCGCGCGATTTTGGCCGGTAGCGGCGAAATTCGCACGATTTTTGGCGCTAGCGGTGAAATTCGCACTATTTTTGGCCGCTAGTGGCCAAAATCGCCGAATTTTTGGCCGCTAGCTGCAAAAATAGCCCGAATTTTGGCCGTTAGCGGCGAAAATTGCGCGGTTTTTGGCCGGTAGCGGCGAAATTCGCACGATTTTTGGCCGCTAGCGGCGAAATTCGCACGATTTTTGGCCGCTAGCAGCGAAATTCGCACGATTTTTGGCCGCTAGGGGCGAAAATCGTCAATTTTTGGCCTCTAGCGACAAAAATAGCCCGATTTTGGCCGCAAAAATTGCGCGGTTTTTGGCCGATAGCGGCGAAAATCGCGCGATTTTGGCCGCTAGCAGCGAAATTCGCACGATTTTTGGCCGCTAGGGGCGAAAATCGTCGATTTTTGGCCGCTAGCGGCAAAAATAGCCCGATTTTTGGCCGCTAGCGACGAAAATTGCGCGGTTTTTGGCCGGTAGCGGCGAAAATCGCGCGATTTTTGCCGGTAGCGGCGAAATTCGCACGATTTTTGGCCGCTAGCGGCGAAATTCGCACGATTTTTGGCCGCTAGCAGCGAAATTCGCACGATTTTTGGCCGCTAGGGGCGAAAATCGTCGTTTTTTGGCCGCTAGCTGCAAAAGTAGCCCGAATTTTGGCCGTTAGCGGCGAAAATTGCGCGGTTTTTGGCCGGTAGCGGCGAAATTCGCACGATTTTTGGCCGCTAGCAGCGAAATTCGCACGATTTTTGGCCGCTAGGGGCGAAAATCGTCGATTTTTGGCCGCTAGCGGCAAAAATCGCCCGATTTTTGGCCGCTAGCGACGAAAATTGCGCGGTTTTTGGCCGGTAGCGGCGAAATTCGCACGAGTTTTGGCCACCAGCTGCGAAAATCGCACGGTTTTTGGCCGGTAGCGGCGAAAATCGCGCGATTTTGGCCGGTAGCGGCGAAATTCGCACGATTTTTGGCTGCTAGCGGCGAAATTCGCACGATTTTTGGCCGCTAGCAGCGAAATTCGCACGATTTTTAGCGCTAGGGGTGAAAATCGTCGATTTTTGGCCACCAGCTGCGAAAATCGCCCGATTTTTGGCCGGTAGCGGCGAAAATCGCGCGATTTTGGCCGGTAGCGGCGAAATTCGCACGATTTTTGGCCGATAGCGGTGAAATTCGCACTATTTTTGGCCGCTAGTGGCCAAAATCGCCGAATTTTTGGCCGCTAGATTCAAAAATAGCCCGAATTATGGCCGTTAGCGGCGAAAATTGCGCGGTTTTTGGCTGGTAGCGGCGAAATTCGCACGATTTTTGGCTGGTAGCGGCGAAATTAGCACGATTTTTGGCCGCTAGCAGCGAAATTCGCACGATTTTTGGCCGCTAGGGGCGAAAATCGTCGATTTTTGGCCGCTAGCGGCAAAAATAGCCCGATTTTGGCCGCAAAAATTGCGCGGTTTTTGGCCGCTAGCGGCGAAAATCGCGCGGTTTTTGGCCGCTAGCGGCAAAAATCGCGCGATTTTTGCCCGCCAGCTGCGAAAATCGCACGGTTTTTGGCCGGT
Organism: Procambarus clarkii; assembly: GCF_040958095.1. NCBI lineage: Eukaryota > Metazoa > Arthropoda > Malacostraca > Decapoda > Cambaridae > Procambarus > Procambarus clarkii. The sequence continues at coordinate 48,654,574 of NC_091151.1, read as the reverse complement.
AGCGGCGAAAATCGCGCGATTTTGGCCGCTAGCGGCGAAATTTGCACGATTTTTGGCCGCTAGCAGCGAAATTCGCACGATTTTTGGCCGCTAGGGGCGAAAATCGTCGTTTTTTTGGCCGCTAGCGGCAAAAATCGCGCGATTTTTGCCCGCCAGCTGCGAAAATCGCACGGTTTTTGGCCGGTAGCGGCGAAAATCGCGCGATTTTGGCCGCTTGCGGCGAAATTTGCACGATTTTTGGCCGCTAGCAGCGAAATTCGCACGATCTTTTGCCGCTAGGGGCGAAAATCGTCGTTTTTTGGCCGCTAGCGGCAAAAATAGCACGATTTTTGGCCGCTAGCGGCGAAAATTGCGCGGTTTTTGGCAGCTAGCGGCGAAAATCGCGTGGTTTTTGGCCGCTAGCGGCGAAAATTGCGCGTTTTTTGGCCGGTAGCGGCGAAATTCGCACGAGTTTTGGCCGCTAGCGGCGAAATTCGCACGATTTTTGGCCGCTAGGGGCGAAATTCGCCGATTTTTGGGCGCTAGCGGCAAAAATAGCCCGATTTTTGGCCGCTAGCGGCGAAAATTGCGCGGTTTTGGCCGGTAGCGGCGAAAATTGCGCGGTTTTTGGCCGCTAGCGGCGAAAATCGCGCGATTTTTGGCCGCTAGCGGCGAAAATCGCGCGATTTTTGGCCGGTAGCGGCGAAATTCGCACGATTTTTGGCCGATAGCGGCGAAATTCGCACGATTTTTGGCTGCTAGCAGCGAAATTCGCACGATTTTTGGCGCTAGGGGTGAAAATCGTCGATTTTTGGCCGCTAGCGGCAAAAATAGCCCGATTTTTGGCCGGTAGCGGCGAAAATCGCGCGATTTTGGCCGGTAGCGGCGAAATTCGCACGATTTTTGGCGCTAGCGGTGAAATTCGCACTATTTTTGGCCGCTAGTGGCCAAAATCGCCGAATTTTTGGCCGCTAGCTGCAAAAATAGCCCGAATTTTGGCCGTTAGCGGCGAAAATTGCGCGGTTTTTGGCCGGTAGCGGCGAAATTCGCACGATTTTTGGCCGCTAGCGGCGAAATTCGCACGATTTTTGGCCGCTAGCAGCGAAATTCGCACGATTTTTGGCCGCTAGGGGCGAAAATCGTCAATTTTTGGCCTCTAGCGACAAAAATAGCCCGATTTTGGCCGCAAAAATTGCGCGGTTTTTGGCCGATAGCGGCGAAAATCGCGCGATTTTGGCCGCTAGCAGCGAAATTCGCACGATTTTTGGCCGCTAGGGGCGAAAATCGTCGATTTTTGGCCGCTAGCGGCAAAAATAGCCCGATTTTTGGCCGCTAGCGACGAAAATTGCGCGGTTTTTGGCCGGTAGCGGCGAAAATCGCGCGATTTTTGCCGGTAGCGGCGAAATTCGCACGATTTTTGGCCGCTAGCGGCGAAATTCGCACGATTTTTGGCCGCTAGCAGCGAAATTCGCACGATTTTTGGCCGCTAGGGGCGAAAATCGTCGTTTTTTGGCCGCTAGCTGCAAAAGTAGCCCGAATTTTGGCCGTTAGCGGCGAAAATTGCGCGGTTTTTGGCCGGTAGCGGCGAAATTCGCACGATTTTTGGCCGCTAGCAGCGAAATTCGCACGATTTTTGGCCGCTAGGGGCGAAAATCGTCGATTTTTGGCCGCTAGCGGCAAAAATCGCCCGATTTTTGGCCGCTAGCGACGAAAATTGCGCGGTTTTTGGCCGGTAGCGGCGAAATTCGCACGAGTTTTGGCCACCAGCTGCGAAAATCGCACGGTTTTTGGCCGGTAGCGGCGAAAATCGCGCGATTTTGGCCGGTAGCGGCGAAATTCGCACGATTTTTGGCTGCTAGCGGCGAAATTCGCACGATTTTTGGCCGCTAGCAGCGAAATTCGCACGATTTTTAGCGCTAGGGGTGAAAATCGTCGATTTTTGGCCGCTAGCGGCAAAAATAGCCCGATTTTTGGCCGGTAGCGGCGAAAATCGCGCGATTTTGGCCGGTAGCGGCGAAATTCGCACGATTTTTGGCCGCTAGCGGTGAAATTCGCACTATTTTTGGCCGCTAGTGGCCAAAATCGCCGAATTTTTGGCCGCTAGATTCAAAAATAGCCCGAATTATGGCCGTTAGCGGCGAAAATTGCGCGGTTTTTGGCTGGTAGCGGCGAAATTCGCACGATTTTTGGCTGGTAGCGGCGAAATTAGCACGATTTTTGGCCGCTAGCAGCGAAATTCGCACGATTTTTGGCCGCTAGGGGCGAAAATCGTCGATTTTTGGCCGCTAGCGGCAAAAATAGCCCGATTTTGGCCGCAAAAATTGCGCGGTTTTTGACCGCTAGCGGCGAAAATCGCGCGGTTTTTGGCCGCTAGCGGCAAAAATCGCGCGATTTTTGCCCGCCAGCTGCGAAAATCGCACGGTTTTTGGCCGGTAGCGGCGAAAATCGCGCGATTTTGGCCGCTAGCGGCGAAATTTGTACGATTTTTGGCCGCTAGCAGCGAAATTCGCACGATTTTTGGCCGCTAGGGGCGAAAATCGTCGTTTTTTGGCCGCTAGCGGCAAAAATCGCGCGATTTTTGCCCGCCAGCTGCGAAAATCGCACGGTTTTTGGCCGGTAGCGGCGAAAATCGCGCGATTTTGGCCGCTTGCGGCGAAATTTGCACGATTTTTGCCCGCTAGCAGCGAAATTCGCACGATCTTTTGCCGCTAGGGGCGAAAATCGTCGTTTTTTTGGCCGCTAGCGGCAAAAATAGCACGATTTTTGGCCGCTAGCGGCGAAAATTGCGCGGTTTTTGGCAGCTAGCGGCGAAAATCGCGTGGTTTTTTGGCCGCTAGCGGCGAAAATTGCGCGTTTTTTTTGGCCGGTAGCGGCGAAATTCGCACGAGTTTTGGCCGCTAGCGGCGAAATTCGCACGATTTTTGGCCGCTAGGGGCGAAATTCGCCGATTTTTGGGCGCTAGCGGCAAAAATAGCCCGATTTTTTGGCCGCTAGCGGCGAAAATTGCGCGGTTTTGGCCGGTAGCGGCGAAAATTGCGCGGTTTTTGGCCGCTAGCGGCGAAAATCGCGCGATTTTTGGCCGCTAGCGGCGAAAATCGCGCGATTTTTGGCCGGTAGCGGCGAAATTCGCACGATTTTTGGCCGATAGCGGCGAAATTCGCACGATTTTTGGCTGCTAGCAGCGAAATTCGCACGATTTTTGGCGCTAGGGGTGAAAATCGTCGATTTTTGGCCGCTAGCGGCAAAAATAGCCCGATTTTTGGCCGGTAGCGGCGAAAATCGCGCGATTTTGGCCGGTAGCGGCGAAATTCGCACGATTTTTTGGCGCTAGCGGTGAAATTCGCACTATTTTTGGCCGCTAGTGGCCAAAATCGCCGAATTTTTGGCCGCTAGCTGCAAAAATAGCCCGAATTTTGGCCGTTAGCGGCGAAAATTGCGCGGTTTTTGGCCGGTAGCGGCGAAATTCGCACGATTTTTGGCCGCTAGCGGCGAAATTCGCACGATTTTTTGGCCGCTAGCAGCGAAATTCGCACGATTTTTGGCCGCTAGGGGCGAAAATCGTCAATTTTTGGCCTCTAGCGACAAAAATAGCCCGATTTTGGCCGCAAAAATTGCGCGGTTTTTGGCCGATAGCGGCGAAAATCGCGCGATTTTGGCCGCTAGCAGCGAAATTCGCACGATTTTTGGCCGCTAGGGGCGGAAAATCGTCGATTTTTGGCCGCTAGCGGCAAAAATAGCCCGATTTTTGGCCGCTAGCGACGAAAATTGCGCGGTTTTTTGGCCGGTAGCGGCGAAAATCGCGCGATTTTTGCCGGTAGCGGCGAAATTCGCACGATTTTTGGCCGCTAGCGGCGAAATTCGCACGATTTTTGGCCGCTAGCAGCGAAATTCGCACGATTTTTGGCCGCTAGGGGCGAAAATCGTCGTTTTTTGGCCGCTAGCTGCAAAAGTAGCCCGAATTTTGGCCGTTAGCGGCGAAAATTGCGCGGTTTTTGGCCGGTAGCGGCGAAATTCGCACGATTTTTGGCCGCTAGCAGCGAAATTCGCACGATTTTTGGCCGCTAGGGGCGAAAATCGTCGATTTTTGGCCGCTAGCGGCAAAAATCGCCCGATTTTTGGCCGCTAGCGACGAAAATTGCGCGGTTTTTGGCCGGTAGCGGCGAAATTCGCACGAGTTTTGGCCACCAGCTGCGAAAATCGCACGGTTTTTGGCCGGTAGCGGCGAAAATCGCGCGATTTTGGCCGGTAGCGGCGAAATTCGCACGATTTTTGGCTGCTAGCGGCGAAATTCGCACGATTTTTGGCCGCTAGCAGCGAAATTCGCACGATTTTTAGCGCTAGGGGTGAAAATCGTCGATTTTT
>NC_091151.1:48603196-48648196 GCF_040958095.1 Procambarus clarkii | reverse complement strand
CTTCTCAGCCTACTATGCATGGCCCAATTTGCCTAATAAGCCAAGTTTTACTGAATTAATATATTTTCTCTAATTTTTTTCTTATGAAATGATAAAACTACCCATTTCATTATGTATGAGGTCAATTTTTTTTTATTGGAGTTAAAATTAACGTAAATATATGACCGAACCTAACCAACCCTACCTAACCTAACCTAACCTATCTTTATAGGTTAGGTTAGGTTTGGTAGCCGAAAACGTTAGGTTAGGTTAGGTTAGGTAGGTTAGGTAGTCGAAAAAACATTAATTCATGAAAACTAGGCTTATTAGGCAAATCGGGCCTTGCATAGTAGGCTGAGAAGTGAGTTCTGGCTACTAGGTACGACATATATATATATATATATATATATATATATATATATATATAAATTTTTTGAGTACCACCTCTAGCTGGAAGAAGGGGGACCCATAGCCTCGGAGGAAACCACGCATAACGCATTAGAGGGAATGTTTAGATCCCCTCCAATACAGTTTCTGTGTGCTTTTCTCCTACCACCCCCTTCCTTGAATATTTTTTGTGCTTTATTATGCATTTGATGGTTACAAGATATACATTGGTTGATACAAAAATAATAATGCAAAAAGGTGCTTAAAGGTTATGGATCTCTTGAAGAACACAACAATGGGAAACATTGATGAATGTCACAGACGGGTTCGATCATTGTTGCAAGTCAAACACTTCTTCGAATTCCTCTGAAGTTGGACTAGTGCCCAAGACGCAACAGGCATTTCCCCTCTGAATCGCAACACTGAGGCGCTGGAACAAGAAACTTTTTGCTCTCTGGTCTTTTGTAGCGCTGATCAATTTGTCCCCCAACTCCTTCAGGAACTTCAATGCACATTTTCCCCACGAACCGAGCGTCTCCGAGCCGATCGGAACAAAGCTGTAGCAGTGTGCTAGACCTCTGTATTTAATAATTTTCTGCGATTCCCTGAAAGAAGCAGCACCACCGCTTTCACGTGTGCTGTAGTGGAGGTAGGTACTGGCCAGTGTGGCAGCGCACGTGTAGTCCCATACCACTTGCTTACCATCCTTCCAAGGTAGCAAGGTGACCCCATCAGGGCGCTTCTGAGGGTCGTTAGGTCTGGATAAGTGTGGTTCTCTTTGTGCCGGGCAGCGGGCTGTGGCGAGGCTCCTCTTGATGATGTCGTTGACTTCTTCATGTCTTGCAATTTTACCCTGTGATTTACGACATACCAGACCATGACGACCATATTGGTCTGCCATCGCAGTTCCGCAGAGTATATATATATATATATATATATATATATATATATATATATATATATATATATATATATATATATATATATATATATATATATATATATATATATATATATATATATATATATATGTCGTACCTAGTAGCCAGAACGCACTTCTCAGCCTACAATGCAAGGCCCGATTTGCCTAATAAGCCAATTTTTCATGAATTAATGTTTTTTCGACTACCTAACCAACCTAACCTAACCTAACCTAACTTTTTCGGCTACCTAACCGAACCTAACCTACAAAGATAGGTTAGGTTAGGTTAGGTAGGGTTGGAACTCACTTTTTGGCCTACTATTCAAGGCCCGATTTGCCTAATAAGCCAAGTTTTCCTGAATTAATATATTTTCTCTAATTTTTTTCTTATGAAATGATAAATCAACCCATTTCATTATGTATGAGGTCAATTTTTTTTTATTGGAGTTAAAATTAACGTAGATATATGACCGAACCTAACCATCCCTACCTAACCTAACCTATCTTTATAGGTTAGGTTTGGTTAGGTAGCCGAAAAAGTTAGGTTAGGTAGTCGAAAAACAATTAATTCATGAAAACTTGGCTTAATAGGCAAATCGGGCCTTGCATAGTAGGCTGAGAAGTGCATTCTGGCTACTAGGTACGACATATATATATATAGAATTCTATATATATATATATATATATATAGAATTATATATAGATAGAATTCTATATATATATATATATATATATATATATATATATATATATATATATATATATATATATATATATATATATATATAATATATAGAATTCTATATATATATATATATATATAGAATTATATATAGATAGAATTCTATATATATATATATATATATATATATATATATATTTTATTAAATATGACCGAAAAAGTAAGATTAATAATTCTAACACGAATTTTCTCAATCTTTCGTACATTATGCTTCACTGTTGGAGGTAAATCAAAAATCACTTCTCCAAAATTCATTTTTATTTCTAGTCTGACGCGACACGGGCGCGTTTCGTAAAACTTATTACATTTTCAAAGACTTCACAAATACACAACTGATTAGAACTTGCGTTTCCCTGATTTTATATCTACATTTGAGTGAGGTGGGAAGGGTGATGTGGCATTACATTTGAGTGAGGTGGGAAGGATGATGTGGCATTAGAGGATATTAATAGGGTATTAAAAGTATCAACACAAGACAGAACACGAAACAATGGATATTGAATAGAAGTGTTTGTAGAAAGCCTATTGGTCCATATTTCTTGATGCTTCTATATTGGAGCGGAGTCTTGAGGTGGGTAGAATATAGTTGTGCAATAATTGGCTGTTGATTGCTGGTGTTGACTTCTTGATGTGTAGTGCCTCGCAAACGTCAAGCCGCCTGCTATCGCTGTATCTATCGATGATTTCTGTGTTGTTTACTAGGATTTCTCTGGCGATGGTTTGGTTATGGGAAGAGATTATATGTTCCTTAATGGAGCCCTGTTGTTTATGCATCGTTAAACGCCTAGAAAGAGATGTTGTTGTCTTGCCTATATACTGGGTTTTTTGGAGCTTACAGTCCCCAAGTGGGCATTTGAAGGCATAGACGACGTTAGTCTCTTTTAAAGCGTTCTGTTTCGTGTCTGGAGAGTTTCTCATGAGTAGGCTGGCCGTTTTTCTGGTTTTATAGTAAATCGTCAGTTGTATCCTCTGATTTTTGTCTGTAGGGATAACGTAGGTAGGTAGGTAGGTAGACAAAAATCAGAGGATACAACTGACGATTTACTATAAAACCAGAAAAACGGCCAGCCTACTCATGAGAAACTCTCCAGACACGAAACAGAACGCTTTAAAAGAGACTAACGTCGTCTATGCCTTCAAATGCCCACTTGGGGACTGTAAGCTCCAAAAAACCCAGTATATAGGCAAGACAACAACATCTCTTTCTAGGCGTTTAACGATGCATAAACAACAGGGCTCCATTAAGGAACATATAATCTCTTCCCATAACCAAACCATCGCCAGAGAAATCCTAGTAAACAACACAGAAATCATCGATAGATACAGCGATAGCAGGCGGCTTGACGTTTGCGAGGCACTACACATCAAGAAGTCAACACCAGCAATCAACAGCCAATTATTGCACAACTATATTCTACCCACCTCAAGACTCCGCTCCAATATAGAAGCATCAAGAAATATGGACCAATAGGCTTTCTACAAACACTTCTATTCAATATCCATTGTTTCGTGTTCTGTCTTGTGTTGATACTTTTAATACCCTATTAATATCCTCTAATGCCACATCATCCTTCCCACCTCACTCAAATGTAATGCCACATCACCCTTCCCACCTCACTCAAATGTAGATATAAAATCAGGGAAACGCAAGTTCTAATCAGTTGTGTATTTGTGAAGTCTTTGAAAATGTAATAAGTTTTACGAAACGCGCCCGTGTCGCGTCAGACTAGAAATAAAAATGAATTTTGGAGAAGTGATTTTTGATTTACCTCCAACAGTGAAGCATAATGTACGAAAGATTGAGAAAATTCGTGTTAGAATTATTAATCTTACTTTTTCGGTCATATTTAATAAAATATGTCTACAGGAAAGACTGCTACCAAAATATACTAATATATATATATATATATATATATATAATATATAGAATTCTATATATATATATATATATATATATATATATATATATATATATATATATATATATATATAATATATAGAATTCTATATATATATATATATATATATAGAATTCTATATATATATATATATATATATATATATATATATAGAATTCTATATATATATATATATATATATATATATATATATATATATATATATATATATATATATATAATATATATATATATATATATATAGATTTCTATATATATAGAAATATATATATATATATATATATATATATATAGAATTCTATATATTATATATATATATATATATATAGAATTCTATCTATATATAATTCTATATATATATATATATATATATAGAATTCTATATATATATATATATATATATATATATATATATATATATATATATATATATATATATATATATATATATATAGAATTCTATATATATATATGTCGTACCTAGTAGCCAGAATGCACTTCTCAGCCTACTATGCAAGGCCCGATTTGCCTAATAAGCCATGTTTTCTTGAATTATTTGTTTTTCGACTACCTAACCTACCTAACCTAACCTAACTTTTTCGGCTACCTAACCTAACCTAACTTATAAAGATAGGTTAGGTTAGGTTAGGTAGGGTTGGTTAAGTTCGGTCATATATCTACGTTAATTTTAACTCCAATAAAAATGAATTAATATATTTTCTCTAATTTTTTTCTTATGAAATGATAAAGCATTTCATTATGTATGATGTAAAAAAATTTTATTGGAGTTAAAATTAACGTAGATATATGACCGAACCTAACCAACCTTACCTAACCTAACCTATCTTTATAAGTTAGGTTAGGTTAGGTAGCCGAAAAAGTTAGGTTAGGTTAGGTAGTCGAAAAACAATTAATTCAAGAAAACTTGGCTTATTAGGCAAATCGGGCCTTGCATAGTAGGCTGAGAAGTGCATTCTGGCTACTAGGTACGACATATATATATATATATATAATTCTATATATATATATATATAATTCTATATATATATATATATATATATATATATATATATATATATATATATATATATATATATATATATATATATATATAAATTCTATATATATATATAGATTTGCATGCCCTCGCTTGCAACAGCTGTTCTAGCAATATTTCTTATACTTCCTGGGAGGATGTTGAACAGGACCTTTGATGTTTATACAGTGTTCTCTAATAGTGCTTATGGCACCCCTGCTCTTCACACAGTAGGGGGGGGGGGGTCAATTCTGCATTTTCTTTCATAGCGTTCACTCCACTAACCTGTTATTTTCTGGTGCAGATTTAAGACCCAGCCCGCAAATATTTTCTAAGTCTATATTATTTTATCTCTCTCTTGTCTCCTTTCTAGCGAGTACATCTGGAGAGCTTTGACATGATCCAAATAATTTAGGTGCTTTATTACATCTGTGTATGCCATATATGTTCTCTGAACTCCCTCTATTTCAGCAATCTCGCTTGCTCTGAAGGGGGCCGTGAGTACTGAGCACTACTTAAGACAGGACAGCACAAGTGATTTGAATAGTACAACTATTACGATGAGATCCCTAGACTTGAAAGTTCTCGTAATCCATCCTATCTTTTTTTCTGCCCGATGCAATATTTCCTTGGTTTGCTCCCTAAACATTACGTTGTCTGACATCATTATTCAATCAATAAATCCTTTACATGATGCTTTCCGATTATGGGCAAATCTAATCGTGTTCTGTACCCTGTATTATGTTTAAGATCCTCATTTTTACCGTACCAGAGTACCTGAAATTTATCACTGTTAAACATCATGTTATTTTCTTCTTCCAAGTCAAAAACCTGATTAATATCTCTGGTTGTAGTTTTGTTTCAAGGATTTTAGTTTGTACGATTATTTCAAGCCTAAGTTAAACGTATATATGAATGGGTTTCGGTGGATATATATATAGAGGTTTCTAGGCTAGAACATATGAGTGCACATGCAGAACAATTCAAGAAATGCCATCACTGACATTTCGATCAACTACATAAAAATCACAATTTGCCTTTGGGTGTATACAGAGGGGGTGTATAAAACAACCACTATAAACATTTAGACGTGTTCTCACTCGGGGATTCTGTTTAAATATATTACAAATTATTTATTTATACTACGAAAAATATACTTCACATATTTATAATATGACTACAAAGTTATTGGCAACTATTTAAAATTTACTATAAAACTACCTTGGATTCAACATTCACATGTGTCAATACATAATTACACTAAATAACAGGGAATACATTTGCAACCAAATATTCCTAAAAATTCAAGTCAAACAACAACATCCCATTCATTTTAACAGCCAACTTAGTCCAAATAAATGTCAACAAGGACACCAATCAGTGATACTAGGGCATCATTACTCAAAGTTCATCACTGTCATACAAGACACCCAAATACTTTATTATCTTAATGATGATAACATTTTAGATAATCATTTTGAGGTAATGAAGTGACTCGACTTCCAGAACTCTACTGAATTCGCTGGGAGGTTCAACGGGCCCTGAACGGGAGCCCAGCCAAGATTTTTCTAGTCAGCCCACCTACACTCTGCCCTGCAGGCAATGGTCAAGATTTGATCACAAACGAATCACAATGGTATCAATGAGAAAATCATTTGCAGGCAATTCGGTTAAATTCCGGGTTGGTCACCTTTTGTCCTATCAGGAACGAGAGGGTTAAGGCACAGGAATTACTGGGAATTACCAAAACAACACTTCAAGTCACCCCAATGCCTCCACATTATTTTTTCATTGTAACATCATGCCAATGTGATTTCTTTGTGATCTGATTAACACTAGTTTTGAGAAATATAGTGAAATATTTTTTATTACATTATAAATACATTTACTGCAAATAAATATGAAGAGACGGTGCAAAGCAATGATATATACTGTACACAAACATGTTTGAATTCCAGCACACACAACTCGAGTACTGCAATTTTACATAACAATGCATAACGTATGATATGTGTAGGGACATCAACATTAAGACTCGCAATAGAAATGGGAAACAAAATCATTCGTAAATATACATGTATTATTATTACAAAAAGTAAGTAAGTAATTATCAAAAGAAGGCACCAAACCAGGAAGGCTATGTAGCACCATCAAATACGCAAAATAATCAGAGGGCGCTAAATATCACCAAGGATGCCAATACGAGAACAAAAACGCATAAGGCGAACGATATCAAAAGTATCCGAGTCACCAAGAATTCTATCGAGGGACAGGTGACCGCGAGGGGCGGTCGGAAAGCAAGACACACGCTCGTCCTGGAAGTCAGGACATTCAAGAAGGACATGCACGACCGTAAGAGGGACAATGCAACTAGGACAATAAGGAGCAGGGCGGCGCTCCATCAAGTGACCATGGGTTAAGCGAGTATGGCCAATACGCAACCTCGCCAGAGCTGTTTCCCACCGCCGGTTACGGTGGAAGGAGGACGGCCACGAGGAAACACAACATTTAAGAGTACGTAGCTTGTTACCAGTAACAGACAACCAAGAAGCCTGCCAACGGGTAAGGACTGAGGAATGGATAACCGGGTAAAAGTCGGAATACGGAATGCCTTTACGAGAGATGGGACAAGAGCGGACAGCTTCCTTAGCGGCAGCATCCGCACGCTCATTTAAAGACACACCAATATGGCTGGGAACCCAACAAAACTCAACCGACTTAAATTTACTGTGAACAAGAAACAGCCAATGCTGGATCTCGACAACTACTGGATGAACCGGATTAAAGGACCCGAGAGCCATGAGGGCACTACGAGAGTCAACAACAACTACAAGATGCTAGTGCTGTAAAGATGCTAGTCTCCGGAGGCAAGCGACACATATAAGTGCGATCAGGAAAAACAACAGAGTAGCCAACACCGTCCGCTGACTTAGACCCATCGGTGAAGACAGAAACGGAGTGGGAGTGAGAAGAAAAGTGCTCGAGGAAAAGGCGTTTTAGAACCGTAGGAGGGGTAAAAGCTTTAGTGATACGGGTCAAGGATGTACAAAACCGCGGAAGAGGGACCCTCCACGGGGGCAAAGAAGGAACAACACGAGGAGAAACATCAGAAATACGAACGGAAAGAGAATCCTGTAGGCGAGATAACCGGACAGAAAGAGGGAGGTGGTGAAGAGGAACAGGAACTGCAGGAGGGGTAAAAGTTAAAGCACGACAGAGGCGAGAGGAAGGATGTTGCAAGGACCGCGCAAGATAGCGAAGACAGTAGCGATCACGGCGGTCCTGGAGAGACAGGAAGCCAGTGTCAACATACAAGCTAAGGATGGGAGTCGAACGAAAGGCACCAGAACTGAGGCGCAACCCAGTATGGTGCAAAGCATCAAGACGGCGAAGAGTAGAAGGAGAAGCAGACGAGTAAGCAGGGCAACCATAATCGAGCTTAGACAGGACGAGAGAGGAATGTAAAGCAAGGAGAGTGCGCCTATCTGCCCCCCAAGAAGTATGGGACAAGACCCGAAGGAGGGTAAGGGCCTTATAAGGAAGGGATCATTATAGGGAAGCTGAAGATGAGTACAGAAATCTAAAGGACGAGACTCAAGGACAGGTTTACGAAGAAGGAAAGATTGGGGAAGATGAAGACCAGAACTAACAGAAGAAAAGTGGGAACCCAGTTCGGAAGCGACCTGCAACGGGTCCGCCACAAGAGTATCATGGAGGTGAAGGACCGGTGAAACATCGGGAACGAACTTACCCGCTATCTTGCGGATACGCTTCCAGATCTGGGCCAGAGGGGTTGCGGACGTAATTGTTGAGACATAAGATGCCCAACATTCACGTTTAGCCGTACGGATGGCCCTACGGGCCACCGCACTCGCTTTCCGAAAGAAAAGAAAAGAATCGGTCGTCTGCCTACGGCGGTGCCTCTTCCAGGCTGCACGCTTACAGCGGACAGCCTGAGCACAGTCTGCATTCCACCAGGGAACGCACTTCCGCGGACCCCGAGAGGAAGAGCGAGGAATAGAGCGGAGGGCAGCATTGAAGACAGTGTCATGAAAAAGGAGGAGAGCGCGAGAGAGAGGCAGAAGGGAGAGGTCAGAGAGAGCAGCACTGAGGGTAAATAGGGTCCAGTCTGCCTTAGCAAACTGCCACCTAGGGAAAGAGAGGGAAGGGCGAAAAGAGAAAAAGGAAACAAGGATGGGGAAATGATCACTTCCATGGAGGTCATCAAGAACCTGCCACGTGAAATCTAAGTAAAGAGAAGAAGAGCAGAGAGAAAGATCAAGACAAGAAAGGGTGCGAGTCCGAGAGTCCAAATGAGTGGGCTCACCAGAATTCAGAAGAGACAGGGAAGAAGAGAGGAGAAACGGCTCAAGGAGGCGACCCCGGGTATTCGTCAGAACGTCACCCCAAAGAGAATGACGACAATTGAAGTCACCCAGCAGGAGCACAGGCTCCGGCAAGGAGTCTAGGAGGTGTTTCAAATCAGGAAGAGAGAGCGGGACACTCGGGGGGAGATAAATGGAACAAACTGTGTACCATTTCCCCACAAAGATACGAGCAGCAGAACAATGGAGAGGCGAAGGAAAAAGTAAAGGAACAAAGAGAACATCAGCACGAACCAAGAGAGCAGAAGAATTAGAAGCCCCAGCAATGGCTGGGGGGGGGGAGAGAAAGGAATAGCCACGAAAACGACCAGGACGAGCACCAAGCATTGGCTCCTGGAGACAGACACAAAGGGGCGAAAACCGCGAAATCAGAAGTTGGAGTTCGAGGAAATTGGCGTAATAACCTCGAACGTTCCATTGAAGAATGGACAACGACGAGAAGAGAAAGGACAAAACCAGAGAACAAGGAAGAAACCAAGGCGAAAGAGCAACAGAGCACGTTAAAGAATATCAGGGTCAGCAAAGTCAGGGTTAGGGGGCATGGGTAAACTGAGCAAAGACGAAGGGAAGGAAACGGGAGAACAGATCAGAGGGGGGCGGGCGGGGTCCGGAGGAAGAGGAGGAGACAACGGAGAGGAGCAGTCAAGGACAGCAGCAGGAAGAGGGGGAGTAGAAAGAGGGGAGCGCACCCCAGCAAGAGCAGCAACCGAAAGGGAAGCAGGGGCCAAAGAAACCTCCATAGCAGGAACAGGGGGCGCAATCACTGAAACGGGAGGGGAAGGAGCAACAGAACCAGACGTAGGAGCTGAGGAAGAAAGCGAAGCCTTCTTACCCGCCGGGGAAGAGGAAGGAGAGGAGCCAGGCTTACGCTTCTGACTTAAAGAGACCGGTGTCCCAGCAACTACATACCGGGCAACGGATTCCAGTGTCTCAACAGGAGAAGCCGAACGAGAGCACACACGACGGCCGCTAGGAGAGCGATGGACATCCGCCCGCACCGACAGGCGGTGGGGAGAGCCGATAGATGGAGGAAGAGGATGGGAAGGAGGATCGGAGGGGGACGAGGAAGAAGACACAGGAGACATGACAGACCGGGTAGAAGGAAGGGGAACCCCGGACAGAGGACCAGGAGGATCCTTCGGGAGAGAACCCAAAGGAACAGAGGAGGGGGCAGTGGGCGCATCAGGGTCCAAGGCCCGGAAACGGTTGTGAGTCTGAGGAAGGCGGGAAGGACGAGGAGAGGAAGAGCGCAACACGCGAGCATAAGAGATATTAGCATAAGGCGGGAGCCGGCGAACCTGGCGTCTCGCCTCAGGAAAAGATAAACGCTCCCGGTGCTTCAAGTTGAGGACGGCTGCCTCAAGCTTGAAATGGACACACGCACGGGAGAAGGTAGGATGGGCCTCACCGCAGTTGAGGCAACGAGCCTGGGGAGAAGTGCACTCCGACTTAGAGTGACCTTCGCCACCACACAAAGGACAGAGAGAGACAGTCCCGGAGCAGCGGAGGGCACCATGCCCAAACCTCCAGCACTTGTTGCAGAGCCGAGGAGAAGGAATGTACTCCTGGACAGAGCACCTGGCACCAGCAAGAATGACAGAGGGTGGAAGGGTCCTACCATCAAAGGTAATCTTCACAACCCGGAGGGGTTGACGGCGACTACCACGAGGGGGACGAGTAAACGTGTCCACCTGGAGAATAGAATGGCCCTGGGCAGCAAGGATATGTCGAATATCGTCGTGGCAGTCGTGCAGGTCCCGAACACCGGTCGCAACATGGGGCAGGAGCAAAATAGTGCCAATACTGGCATTCAACTGAGCGTTCTTCGAGACCCGAACAGGGGTCTCGCCAAGGCAGGATAAGGCAGCCAAGCGGGAAGCAGCATCCTGAGAAGGAGCAGCAACAACACGTGTACCGAGACGAGTGGGGTTGAAAGTAATGGAGGCATCCACGGAATCAACGAGATGTCGATGGAGGGAGAAATCGTCAGGAGGCGCAGAATCAAGAGGGAGGAGATCAAAATATTTGGCCCACGACGCGGGACCAAACAAGGCTTGATAGGTAGCAGAACTGGAAGGAATCGAGCGAGGGCGGCCGTGACGAGGACGGCGGTGAGAACCCCCAGTGAGAGAGGGGTTAAAAGGCGCAGTAGTTACAACTAGAGAAGGAGCCGCGCCAGGGGACGAGGTAGTCACCACTGGGGGCTTGGGACTCGACCCAACCACAGAGGAGGGAGGGGAGCCAGGGGAAGGAGTCAGAGAGGCCAAAGGAGGAGCAAGGTCGGGGCCCAATGCAGCGGAGGCTACAGAGCCCGGTCTTCCAATACGGACCGACTCGGGGGCTTGGTCGCCCACCCCACGAGCCTGAGAAGGTACACCAGAAGCAGCCGAAACAGGGGTTATCATCATGACAAAAAAAGAATTCATTCACAAATGTGCCCCCACACCCACCATGGAGCCACAATTAGAGGCAGGACACCCAACAAGAAGCTATCGCCGATCTTGCCGGGGCCTCCTAGGGGTGCGTCGTGAGTATACGCCCCACAAACGTCACCTTAAGAAACCGACAGTCCGTCGAGATCGGGTTCAGTGACGAAAGGGGGATTGACAATAAAAGGTTCCCCTCGCTCTCGACGTCGGGTACTACAGTTCTACTGGTGCAAGAGTATGCCTCCTCAAGCACCCGGGCGTCAAAATAGAAGAAGTCCAAGGGAAGAACCAGAACGAGCAAAAGGTCGGCAGGAAACGGCAAGCAGATAGGAGAAGAGGGGGGAGAAAAACGAAACAGAAGGAAAAGGAAAAGATGCCCAGCAGAATTGGAGAGGACGGCAGCAGGAGCACAAGGCTAGAAAAGGACAGAGGACTGTCCCAAGGAGCATCACACTCCGGCAGCCGTCCACTAAGCCCCCACACGGCGACAACGAGCTGAGCGGGGAGGGGGTGTGGATGAAGATAACTTCCACCTCCAATAAACATGGTAGTGACAAGTAACAGACAGGAGTGAAGATGGTGATAAGAGCAAGAGCCACGGTTGGTGATGGAGAGACTGTATTAGTGTCAATGAAAGAGGAGGAAGATGATGTAGCGAGAGGTAGGAGAAAGGCATGGAGACAGAGAAAGATCAGATGACAATCATGTAACTGTGTGTGGGTGAAGTGTGATGGCCAAACTTCACCAGCTATGTACACAAATATTAAAACCAGTCTTAATCTGACCAGACGGCCAATAATATTAACACTTAATTATACAACACTATGTAAGACCATCCTACAAGTCAGAACTTCAGATACTGATCAGAGCCTGTAATAAACATCTTTAACTCCAAGTATAAAGGAACTACTGTATTGTGGTGCACCTACACTTACTGATTTGTATAACCTCCTCAAGACACTTTACCTCAATAAAATATTACAATTGTTCTAAAATATTTTTGGCCTACACAGCTAAAGAACCATCTTGAGGTTATTTTGACGTGATTTCGGCCTTTAGCATCCCAGTCCTCGACCAGGCCTCCTTTTTTGTTACACATCCACACGAAGCAGCAGTCTAGCTCCCAGGTACTGTACCTATTTACTGCAAGGTGAACAGGCACATCAGCATGAAAGAAAATATGCCCCCTTGTTTCTGCCTCCGTCGGGGAGCGAACCCAGAACCTTACGACTACAAATCCCCAGTGCTGTGCACTCAGTCGTCACGTCCCTCGTACCATACAGACCTTCCTAGCACCACTACATAAAGCTTCAAGGTTTCAAGCCAATATGCAAAGGCCTTCTCCAGATATTGTAAGGATACCACAAATACAACATCTTAAAATCCTTTCAAAATCATGAAGGATCTGTGCTACATATGCATAATAATAAATAGCATACGATAACTAAGAGATCCACATGAATACATGTATGCAAATATTCATAATCCTGGATGTTTGGAAGAGATTACATGAATGGCACTTATTTTAACACTATGGCAATAAATTAATGGTATCGAATACAACTTTACAATATAAAGGTTTGTGGCATGTGGTAACACTAGTGAATAACATAACATACTACACAATACAATTTATGGCAAGTAAATGATGATGTTCAGTGTCAGTGATGAACAGTTGCATACATTATCACAAGTCACATTCAAACAGTTACACATATGATGATAGTATCATATGACACTACTAATATACATGACTTACATACAATAATAAAACATGAAATAAATAATATGGTAAAAGATGACAAATAAATTCTATTTTCTCATTAGTACCTGTGTTACAAAACAAGCTAATAAAGGAGCACCTTAATACATCCTAAATAGCACAAATAATCACAATATTTATGTGCACCATTACATTCATAATACTTTCTTTCTAGAGCATTACACTATTTAAAAATGATGTCACATGACTAATAACACAAGGCACTAAGCCTGCAGGGAAAAGGCTGTATATTATATATGTATACTGTATATTACATTTGAATAACAGCAGTAACATGATTTAATGGTATCAGAGCACCAATTATATGTTATTGCAATCCTAACTTTGGCATGATGATATCATTTTGCTTTCAATATAAATAATTATCACAAACTGCCAAGCTCATAATATTATATATATATATATATATATATATATATATATATATATATATATATATATATATATATATATATATATATATATATACATACATATATATACATATATATATACATACATATATATACATATATATATACATACATATATATACATATATATATACATACATATATATACATATATATATACATACATATATATACATATATATATACATACATATATATACATATATATATACATACATATATATACATATATATATACATACATATATATACATATATATATACATACATATATATACATATATATATACATACATATATATATATATATATATATATATATATATATATATATATATATATATATATATATATATATATATATATATATATATATGTCGTACCTAGTAGCCAGAACGCACTTCTCAGCCTACTATTCAAGGCCCGATTTGCCAAATAAGCCAAGTTTTCATGAATTAATATATTTTCTCTATTTTTTATCTTATGAAATGATAAAGCTACCCATTTCATTAAGTATGAGGTCAATTTGTTTTTATTGAGTTAAAATTAACGTAGATATATGACCGAACCTAACCAACCCTACCTAACCTAACCTAACCTATCTTTATACGTTAGGTTAGGTTAGGTAGCCGAAAACGTTAGGTTAGGTTAGGTAGGTT
Source organism: Procambarus clarkii (assembly GCF_040958095.1). Taxonomy (NCBI): domain Eukaryota; kingdom Metazoa; phylum Arthropoda; class Malacostraca; order Decapoda; family Cambaridae; genus Procambarus; species Procambarus clarkii. The sequence continues at coordinate 48,633,542 of NC_091151.1, read as the reverse complement.
AGGTAGTCGAAAAGCAAATAATTCATGAAAACTTGGCTTATTAGGCAAATCGGGCCTTGCATAGTAGGCTGAGAAGTGCGTTCTGGCTACTAGGTACGACATATATATATATATATATATATATATATATATATATATATATATATATATATATATATATATATATATATATATATATATATATATATATATATATGTCGTACCTAGTAGCCAGAATCACTTTTTGGCCTACTATTCAAGGCCCGATTTGCCTAATAAGCCAAGTTTTCATGAATTATTTGTTTTTCGACTACCTAACCTAACCTAACCTAACTTTTTCGGCTACCTAACCAAACCTAACCTATGAAGATAGGTTAGGTTAGGTTAGGTTAGGTAGGGTTAGTTAGGTTCGGTCATATATCTACGTTAATTTTAACTCCAATAAAAAAAAATTGACCTCATACATAATGAAATGGGTAGCTTTATCATTTCATAAGAAAAAAATTAGAAAAAATATATTAATTCAGGAAAACTTGGCTTATTAGGCAAATCGGGCCTTGAATAGTAGGCCAAAAAGTGAGTTCTGGCTACTAGGTACGACATATATATATATATATATATATATATATATACATACATATATATACATATATATATATATACATATATATATATAACCACATCATGATTAAAAAAAAAAAAAAAAAAAAATATATATATATATATATATTATATATTATATTATATATTATATTATATATATATATATATATATATATATATATATATATATATATATATATATATATATATATAATATATATATATATATACACACTGGCAACAGAATATTGAAAAGTTTCTAGAGGTCATTTCGAATGCCAATGTGCGAGCCAGAAGACCTAACTTGTTTCCCTGGCCTGCATGGTCAACGCTTTTACCCCCTCTACTGTTATTAAATGTTCTGTCAAAACATTTCTGCATTTCACACCCTACTACTCTGCTCACAGATGGGTCTAATTCAGCCAATGATATGGGCTGCTTAATCATTTTACTTCATCATATGTATACTGCATGTTGTACCTTCTCCTGAAGATTAGCATTTTGATAGCAGTACATTAAGCAATTCTGTATGTTCTATACCAGCTGCTTTTTATGCACCAATGTTACTCTGCTATTGTGCCTGACTCACAGTACCCTGATGGCTCTTAGTCTTTTTAACCCTTCACATGACTATTGTAACATTCACAACCTACCGCGTAACATAATACAATTAGGATCCCTTAATTGTTTCAAGCGTAGGTTACACATATATATGAATGAGATTGAGTGGATAAAAATAAGAGCTGCCTCGTATGGGCCAATCGGCCTTCTGCAGTTACCTTCATTCTTATATTCTAAGATCTCTAATGGTAAATATCCAATGCTGGCTCTTCCTTATCTTAGCAGATTCAAGACACTTACATTTTGTGAGGTACCCACTCATGTTGGTCCTCTCTCAAATGAATTTGCAGATGGGCAACACTGCTAAGGAGGCTATTCATGCCTGTCCCATCTTCAACAAAGGGATTCCTTATTTGGATTTCTACCCAGTCATTCACACTGCAACCCACAACCACATCATGATTAATGATCGGGTATTTCTGATAACTGCATACTGTACTCTTAAATGTGGCCTATCTCCATCGCCTTCCCAAAATACTATAATACACAGTGGAAAATAGCTCTAACTAGGCTGTGTATCAAGCTACACATGCTTAACTCATGAGCACTTCATGGAACAATGTTCTACAGCTTATGTCTGAACTACATTGTTCCACTTACAGTTCTCTCTTTCCCTTGTAGAATGGCCTAGTTTTCAGGATGATCATAAGTCTTCTTTCTTCAATGTCCTCGAGTCACTTGTCCCTCAAGAGGATCATTGGTAAATCCAAAGCCTTTGACATCGCTCATCTTATGTCGTTTTGCTCTTGTATTGGCATCCTGATATTTAGCATATTTTGAATACCTTGCAACATAGTTCTAAATAGTTTTTCCGGCTCATTGTGTTCCTTTCGGTACGATTCCTAAATGTTGGAATTCTCAATGATCTACTCATTCCAGCACTTACTGGAATGATGGGTTCGGTTCTGCAGTTGGGTTACAGTCAAAAGGTCCCATTTTCAATACCCATCGTACAACATGACTATTTCAGCACCATTTCTTTCCACCCGATGCCTTTATTCACTTAATAGTAAATTGGTACTTGGGAATTAGGCAACTGTTGTGGGTTGTATCTTGAAGGTCAGCAGCTGGTTTAGGGAAACTTCAAGCTTAACAGTCTTAAGTACCCAACTATAGGAAACCAGGAAAAAACAGACTGTACCAGTATAACCATAAATTAGATTCATAAAATCTTGCAATTTACCTCTTTTACTCTAATGGTTGAGGCCCCGATATTGATAATTCTTTCAACTGTATCTATATTACAAGTATCGCAATCCTAAAAGCCAACATGTGTTCATGTAAGGAATAATTATTTCTCGACAGAAAATTAATATATATCGACTAAGGATTGGCTCTTTTATACGCCAATATTTCTGGATTTCTCAAAATAGTTTTAACAAGGGAATGTGGAGCACCATATGTACTGTAGCGTGTGCCTAGGCACATCTGGTACTGTGAAGATTCCAGGTTTCGATCACAGTCAACGTGATGAAAGATGTGGACGAGACCTGGGTCAGCAGACCGGAAAATTTGGATCCCTCTTCTAAGCACCTACAAAATGATGGGACAAAAAAAACAAAAACACATTTAAAAGCTAAAAGAAAAACATTTAGAGGTATAAGTTATTCTTGGTTGCATAATTGCTCAAGCAACATTTAATGCTCATTATTCAAATTACTCAAGAGAACTGGTAATGAGTCAATTTTACCAAACTTGTACTAATTCATTCTACAGTTATAACAGGTGAACAGCAACAATACTTGTTAAATTATTACCTTTTCAAAGAGATCAACATCCTCACCACCCCAACCAAGAATGGATGTGTCTAGACCACCTGCTAACTCTAGTTCAGATTTGTACATGGCCACGATACCAAATCCAAAAGCTCGCCAATACCCAACATCCTCGTTAATCTAGTATGGAAGAAACATTACTTCTAAACAAAGATACAAATGTTGCAACTACTCATTAATGAGAAGCATGGTACCAAGTCAGTTTTTTATAGGAAATACCTGGTAGTATTTGCAAGAGGTAAGAGAAAAGAATATTATTTAATAATAAAGTGCAAAACCAAGATAATCAAATGAAAGACTAATATCTAAAGGTGATAAAAGTACTGACAAAATGTAAAGCATATTTTAACACGAGCCAATGTGATAAATCCCAAAGAATATTGCTGAAAATTTAACAATTATCATTGTTTCTGTTAACTTTATTGTATAAGCAATATTTTAGTCAATTTAAGATCACCTTTAAACTCTATAGGATCAAATTACCACTGCAACACTTTAAGCTACACACGATGAGTGAGTCACCTGGACAAATTGATAGAATGATCCAACAAATCACTACTAGTTTCACTCGGGTGTAAAGTAATATGAAATTACCTAAGTGTACATACAGGATGAGAGCTATACTCATGGTGTTGAAGCGTCATATGACAAAGTACTCTGTCATATAATGCTTTGAAACTAGAGGACTGACGGTTTTTGGCTTCCACCACCTTCTCACTTCAATTCTTCCAACAACTTACCGTCTGAAGGTTTTTTGGCCAGCTTTCTTTCCTTATTTTGAAACTATGTCCTCTTGCTCTTAAAGTTGCAGTTCTCAAAAATTCTTCTTTGTCAATTTTATAGCTTCCTGTTACTATTTTGTAAGTACTGATCATATCACCCAATTTTTTCTTCTATCTATGGCTATAATATATTTAATGCCTCTAACCTTCTTCATACCTCTTATTTTTCAGTTCCAAAAGCCATTTAGTTGCTTGTTTTTGCATCCTCTCTAGTTTAGTGATGTGCTTTTTAAGATAAGGGCACCATACAACCACTGCATATTCCAACTATAGTTTCACAAAGATCATGAGTAATTGTAGGAAACAGGAGACCAAACACAAGGTACCAATTGGGGGATGAAATCCTTCAACAATCAGGTAGAGATATCACACGTGTTGATAGCACACCAAACCTGTCCCCCTGAAGCCCATATGAAAAAGATATCAGCAGCAGCCTATGTTAGGTTGGCCAATATAAGAACAGACTTTAGAAACTTGAGCAAGGAATCATTCAGAATCTTGTATTCCACATGTCAAATCAATACTGTATGTATCATACAGTATTGCATGGGGCCATACATACATATGGCTCCAGTATGTAATCCATACCTAATCAAACACATGATTAAACTAGAGAAAGTTCAGAGGCCAGCCACCAGACAAGTCCTGGAGCAGAGAGGTACAAGTTACAAGGAAAGGCTACCAGAACTAAATCTGACATCATTTGAAGACAGAATACTTAGGGGAGACATGATTACCACTCACAACATTCTCAGAGGAATTGATAACGTCAAAACAAACTATTTAGCACGGGTGGAATATAGGTCAAAACTTAATACTGTATGTACAGTCCTCAAATGAGCCACAGACACATTTTTTCGGTGTCAGAGCAGCTAACAAATACTATTTATTTGGAATTTATATGGGGCAGGCAGACTCCATACACAGTTTTAAATGTGACATAATAAACCCCAATAGATTCAAGAACCTGTACACCAGTTCAGTGATGGTTGAGAGGCAGAACCAAAAAGCCAAAGCTCAACCCCCACAAACACAACTGGATGAATACTATGAGTGCACAATTACCCAAAACATGCTGACCTACAACTGGAAAATTACTGCCAAAGAATATCAAGCAAACAAGAGAAGAACAATAACCTGTTGCTATTCTAAATTACACATTTGTAAGAGCTAAAATTCTAATAATTATCTCTCCTACTTTTCCCTCTTACTTTCACATACATGCTTTGGTATTTATACAACAGCCTGTTAATTTAATGCACTCACCTCCCACTCCACATATCTTTAAAGATCTCTATTCTTTTTTAACTACTGCACTACCATTGCATTATAAATTAACAATATTTTAATAATTTTAAAAAAGTATTCTAAAATTCTAATAATTATCTCTCCTACTTTTCCCTCTTACTTTCACATACATGCTTTGGTATTTATACAACAGCCTGTTAATTTAATGCACTCACCTCCCACTCCACATATCTTTAAAGATCTCTATTCTTTTTTAACTACTGCACTACCATTGCATTATAAATTAACAATATTTTAATAATTTTAAAAAAGTATGAAAAGGTTAGTAGGAAAACAAAAGGAACTCCTCTAAGCCTGTATATAAACACATTTTACAAATATTTATTTCCAGGAGCAATAATTTGTTTTTTTACTGAATAATAAAACACTTACCAAACTATGATCATAATTGTCTTCATTACTGCCTTTTCTTGTAAATTTGGGGTCAAATTCACTGAACACGATGGGGTAGTAAATCTGTAAAATTTGCCTTTTTAGTATGCTGATATATGCCAGCATCTATACAAAAACTACATATGCACACAATTAAAAAGCAGATTTGCTGCAAATAAATTTTTAATTAATAAGGCATTATGAGGGAAGAAATGCTTTTTCTTCTGAGCTGTTCATTTTCGTTGCTTCCCAGGTTAGGGCCTGGGTCAATGCGAGGTGCCATTGAAGCACAAGGCTCTAGTTAACAATTTTCCATTTGTAGCAGGTAACTTTGCAAATGATCTTGCTACATCATTAAGGTGGGAAACATTTGTATATGTCTCTGTTCCCACTTAGTGTAATGTAAGACAATAAACAAATACAAATCATTCTACACACCTTGCAAGCAAAGCCTATTATCACTGACAACTACATATTACCCACATGATCATAAATAAAGACCCAAGCACCAAGCCCTTGCCCAGAGACTACCATATTTTTGGCTATTGTTTTTTTGTCCGCTGCCACAAAGTATATATTGTATTTACACGCGCAAAATCATTTTTTCTCCAACAAAACCACTTGAATGTGACTTTCAATAAATGTATGATGAAACATTTCAATTTTTTCCCATAAATATGGTAAATCATAAAGTTATGACTATGACAAACATCAGCTTTAAAGGCATCTCTTGAGTGCTGCAGCCCTTCGACTATCAGAACCAGGGAAGAGAACCCTAAAAATAAACTGAAGTGGAGAGCTAAATTAAAAGGCATACAAAAACTGGGCACCAATCCATTAAGTGAACATTAAAGCATGGAATCCTCTGTAAAGAGACAAAGTCTCAATTAAACACAGCAGAGCTGTCTGGACAGCTGCATATTCTAAGTGCCGTACATTATTAGCAGAGCAATAAGTGGTGGTTTCATGATTCCAAGATTACCCCAGTTGAAATTGTCGGTAAACCGACACCATTTACTAACATTGAATAAAATAGGAAGATAATTTTGCTGCTGGTTTGTATTGTCTAAACAAATTAACTCATAGAAAATGAGGCAGTGGAAATTTCCTCAGAAGAAAACGGGAATTTCATTGTCATATGTCGCCATTAAATTCACCCCCAAATATTGGGATTCATTCTTAATACTGCAGTCTCTGGACTGTAAACATCATAAAAACTTTTCCCTTCAATCAACCTTCAACCTTCCCTTCAACTACTAATTATCAGTAGGCCCTCTTTCCACTTCTTGACGACATCTGGACAACACACTCGATAAGTCAGTGGAGGGAAGGCCAGCCAGCAGTAGCCATTAATTTTTAACGTAATAAGTCTCGCTGGAGCAGAACAGCTCTACAATTAATCCCCTTCGATGTAGTGTTATGAGATGTAAAGTGCACCCATTATCAACACATTCATCGTCTACAAATAAGGAAAGTGTTCTTTCCGATTCCAGTTCTACCTAGCTTATTGTTGGCCAGTAATAATTAGCTTTACAAATTCCCGATCAGAATACGTAGCGAGCCACCCAACAGTGTAAATATTATTTAACTTTTATTCAATCAATATACTATATTTCCCTTGATAGCTGTCATATTTAGTTTACTACTATATTATTGTGTGTGCCCTTTGACAGGTGCAATTGAAGGGGAAGACGAATTAATAATTACAGGTACTTAGCAACTAATACATGTATTGATGTTACCTCACCCACGAGAGGAATATCGCTTGGGTTGTTTCATCCGTGTTCATACCTGGTTGTCTAGGCCTTAATCATTCATACCGATAAGCTATATTCAATTTTAGTTACTAACATATGTAGTCTTATACTGTCGTGAATGTCTACTAATAAATAATTTTGATTGATAAACTATATATATAATTTAATAAACCACCAGAATGTATAGAAAAAGATTTGTGTGATTTTAAATCATACAGTCCACTTTAATCATCATACAGTCCAGTATCAAAACAAATAAATTAACATAAATTACTGTACTATATAAATTAATAAATATATAAATCTCACAAGTTAGTTTTCCCATAGAAGTGTACTCAACCATTTTGAACAACTCAACTTGGGATTCAAGGATTATGAAACAAATCATGCACACACAAACTGGGCAATTTTTTGGGGAAGTACACGATTCTATGAACATACCTGATATCCTTTTATGGTATGAAGGCGAATTCTATCCAGTGTTGCAGGAGTAAAAGTCATGTCAACATCTACGAAGAACATTAGGTCGCTATCCTGACACTGACCAGCACCCAATTCCAAGGCCAAAGCTCGAGCGAAGGTGGTGTTGGCCTTATTTGAGAAATAGATATTTATGTACAATATACAGTTAACAGCAGCATTAATGAAAAAGTTAAAATGATAGATTATTATATATATTTCTCTGTATTACATTATTGTCAAATTTGATGTTCAAGAATGTCACCTATCACAAGCAGGATAAAGTCAGCCTCAATACAATATCAATGAATATTCAGCCCCTTAAATTATAAATTAAACCATGCTATTCTCACAACCAACATATTAACCCCTGAAACATCAGATATCTGTTCAACAGATTTAGGGTTCACCTGTAAAACAGTCATCACAGTTTGAGGATAATCCAGTTGAAGGCTGGAGATTAGGGCCTCAACATCCTCTGTTGTGTCATCTTCCCCCAGTGAGGAACGGAAGGACACTACTACCAGCCGAACGTTCTCTTCACCTTCAAGACACACTCGCCGGAAGTCATCTGCATGAACAAATTTTTAGTTCTCAGATTCTTAAATATTTGTCATTTATACATTGTGTAATAATATTAATATACAGTACGGCATTCACATAAGCATCTTCGAGAAACTAATTACAGTCAATATAAAATTTTCATTAACAGTTTGAAAAACAATATCAGTACAGAATATTTTATCTAGAATATTAACATATTTATTTAATTTTATTTATTAGGTTAATACTGTTCAATATTTAACAATAAACTTATGCCTTAACACATGGGAACCAAAAATAAAGACATACTGTACCCATAAAGCGTTGAAATGTTTTGAACCTTCCTGCCAGAGGTAAAATTAAATTAATTTTCTTTGGCTTAAGCAAAGTTCTTGGAGGCTGTGCAGGTGGCACCTAAAATAAGAAACTGCATCTTAGAGTCTTGAGTCTATATTAAAAAAGTAATGGACTCTCTGTTTACCCCTGTACTTTGTTGTATCTTAATTCACCAATACAACCATCTATTCAGTGTACCTTACTTCTAATTCACCAATACAGCCATCTAATCAGTGTACCTTAATTCTAATTCACCAATACAGCCATCTTATTGGTGTACATGGCTACTAATTCTAACTTTGTTATCAATGTATACAATTCACTTATGAACTCAACACAAAAACCATTCCACTGCCATAGCCGTTTCAATCATCTACTTTCTTGCTCTATTTTCTCTGACTCATTAACAAATTTGTTTTACTTTAACGTACCTTCACACTCTTCCTATGCCTACTAACCTTTACTCTATTACTAATTTATTAATACAGCCAATCATAATGCCATACTGTATTCCTGTAAATTCCCAAAATTTCTCTAAGCAGTTGAGCCCAGTTGCGTTGTTTAGGTGCAAACATCCGTAAAACTATGGATGTTTTACTGCAGAGTGATGTGCTCATTTTACACGATGCTCCTGAACATAGTGTGGAATATTGGATAGATATAGAACCCTTTCCTTCATTAGATAAACTAGTATCAGGTTATCACTATATTATGGAATTAAATCAATATTTGCTGATAGCAAATAGCAAACAACAATACTGTACTATACAACCATTTCAAGTTGATAAAGAAGAAATGCTATAGACTGACAGATCTTACTTGATAATGGAGTTTTGACAGGTCATTAATGCTGCCTTTTACAACCACTTCCACTAACTCTTGGATCCCAGATGTAGACTCCAATGCTTCTTCTAGTCCTCCACTTTCAAATTCCCGAATATACAAGGGGCCAAAAGGAACCTGGGTACAAGGCAGATTTTAGTGTTAGATTCATTAACTCATAAAAATATAAATATAATAAAAATGCTAGATAAAGTGTTGTCATGCTAGAAGCATAAGACTCCCTAATGCAATTAGGAACAGGAAGGAATGCTGCCCAATGTAGACCAACCCTAAAAGGAAAAACAGTGTGTGCATTTCACAAGTTTACTCAACAGAAACAATCACAACTTAATCTTCTACTAAGATACAGCTTTTCTAGTTTAAACCCTTCAAAGAAAAGAGCTGACAAAACACCAAGAATGGTCAGAAATACACAAACCCTGACCATAGCAGCAAGAAGACATTTTCACATTGCAGATATATGAACTCGAAGCTCAGAGTTTTGTTTGAATGACATTTGAGTAAACTTGACAGTATTCAGGAGAAATGTGCAGCAAAAAGAGAGAACAGAAGACCTAGTATAAGTAGTATAGGTGTTCTTACAACATCTACACATCACTATGTTTTGGACAGCAAGGACAAATATTAAGAGTTCTCTGACAATGCCTGCAAAGCACTAGTCGAAATTTGTTCATCCACCACAGCCAGGACCAGAGACTTTGCAGAAACATGATCATGTTACATCGACAGTGCGTCTTGGCAACGATATGTCACTCAACTCCAGAATATTGCCCACTTATCTCCCGTTTGAACACAGTAATGCACTTTGTACGGTCAACAACACTGACTCACTTTGTGTTATTGAGACTGTGAAACCAGACTACTAAACTTGACACCTGTTACTGTGCTTTCAATGAAAACATAGCATTACTGTAACAATATTTTTTTTAGTTCATAAACCGGTCAAAAATTATTATGTGGATGTTTGTGAGGTTTCAAGGAATGGATTAAGGATATTCAATTTTATGTCAAGAATACAGTAAAGCATAGGGGAAGCAGAGGCTCTGATAACTGTGCCGAGCCATATGTTACACTGTGAAAATAAAACAAAGAAACTACTTAAACAACAACACCTAGTTATCTTGAGGTTATCTTGAGAAGATTTCGGGGCTTAGTGTCCCCGCGGCCCGGTCCTCGACCAGGCCTCCACCCCCAGGAAGCAGCCCGTGACAGCTGACTAACTCCCAGGTACCTATTTTACTGCTAGGTAACAGGGGCTTAGGGTGAAAGGAAACTTTGCCCATCGTTTCTCGCCGGCGCCCGGGATCGAACCCGGGACCACAGGATCACAAGTCCAGTGTGCTGTCCGCTCGGCCGACCGGCTCCCTAGTTAGGTGATGTGACAAACTCGCTATCCTAATGATTAAAAATAAGGGAACTCCCACTCCTACTGAAGTGAGACAAGAGGTAATGATGATAAATAAATAAACAGAGAACCACGTTAAAAAATATTGGAGGATAAAATATTTATGGAATAACTAGGATACTGAATAGAGATAGTACCAGTACTTGTGTAAATACGATCAGAAATACTGATCAATTGGCTGAAAATTAACAATATATATATACACAAAACATCATTTTGTTTACATACTGCATGCAGTTCTAGTGGAAGCCTTCTGTATGCAATGGAGACTGTATATTATTGTATATCATCAACATACCTGTAAATAAGCATGTCTACGAACTGGCACAGTCATCTTTTTCCCTCTGTATTTTTTGTAGAGGAGTAACATGTCTAGGATGTACTCTAAAGCCAGTGTTGGGTGCCACCTAATGTAGCCATACAGCACTTCTTTAAAGTCAATCACACGTCCTCGCTCCTTAGAGACTCTGCAAGTTGTTCCCAGAAGAAAACTATAAAATACAGTACTTGTTTATCTTGTATAGAAGAACCAGAATATCTCCAAAACTACACTAAACACCAACAGTTTAATATACTGTACTATTTCCTATGTGGGAGTGAATACACATGTAAATGCAGTAACGGAAACATTATATCCCTTACTAAAAATAACACATGCCCAAAATAACAAAATGAAAAAAATGATTTAAATCATAAAATTGAGTAAAGAAGTTTGTTTAAAAAATTACATAATAAATAACAAACTTATATGCATGAAAAGACATAGTACTGTACAGTGGAATATGGAGCAAGGATGAGAACGGCATGATAATATAATGAGCAAACATGGTTGAAATTTACATCTATCTTACTGATGAAGTGCTGACTACGACAACAGCAGCGGGAAGTAGGAGCGGTCAAATTTAAGAGAAGGTTTTCTGATAAGGTTTCACATCCAAATCAAAATTTACCTCTGCTTAATTGTATTGCAACTGGACTGCGTAAAGACTTATTATTGGTTGTATAGTGTTATCTACATTAGCAAAAATTCTGGTTTTATTTGGTTTGCAAGCAAAGTGCTGTCATACTAGTGTGATAATAGTGTACATAAACTTGCCTAGTTCAATCAGAGACCGGGCTGCAGAGACATTAATTCCTATAACTAACAAGTAAGTAAGTAATTATCAAAAGAAGGCACCAAACCGGGAAGGCTATGTAGCACCATCAAATACGCAAAATAATCAGAGGGCGCTAAATATCACCAAGGATGCCAATACGAGAACAAAAACGCATAAGGCGAACGATATCAAAAGTATCCGAGTCACCAAGAATTCTATCGAGGGACAGGTGACCGCGAGGGGCGGTCGGAAAGCAAGACACACGCTCGTCCTGGAAGTCAGGACATTCAAGAAGGACATGCACGACCGTAAGAGGGACAATGCAACTAGGACAATAAGGAGCAGGGCGGCGCTCCATCAAGTGACCATGGGTTAAGCGAGTATGGCCAATACGCAACCTCGCCAGAGCTGTTTCCCACCGCCGGTTACGGTGGAAGGAGGACGGCCACGAGGAAACACAACATTTAAGAGTACGTAGCTTGTTACCAGTAACAGACAACCAAGAAGCCTGCCAACGGGTAAGGACTGAGGAATGGATAACCGGGTAAAAGTCGGAATACGGAATGCCTTTACGAGAGATGGGACAAGAGCGGACAGCTTCCTTAGCGGCAGCATCCGCACGCTCATTTAAAGACACGCCAATATGGCTGGGAACCCAACAAAACTCAACCGACTTAAATTTACTGTGAACGAGAAACAGCCAATGCTGGATCTCGACAACTACTGGATGAACTGGATTAAAGCACCCGAGAGCCATGAGGGCACTACGAGAGTCAACAACAACCACAAAGGAAGACTGACAACGAGAAAGCAGGAGACGAAGAGCATAGAGAATAGCATAAAGTTCCGCTGTAAAGATGCTAGTCTCCGGAGGCAAGCGACACATATAAGTGCGATCAGGAAAAACAACAGAGTAGCCAACACCGTCCGCTGACTTAGACCCATCGGTGAAGACAGAAACGGAGCGGGAGTGAGAAGAAAAGTGCTCGAGGAAAAGGCGTTTTAGAACCGTAGGAGGGGTAAAAGCTTTAGTGATACGAGTCAAGGATGTACAAAACCGCGGAAGAGGGACCCTCCACGGGGGCAAAGAAGGAACAACACGAGGAGAAACATCAGAAATACGAACGGAGAGAGAATCCTGGAGGCGAGATAACCGGACAGAAAGAGGGAGGTGGTGAAGAGGAACAGGAACCGCAGGAGGGGTAAAAGTTAAAGCACGACAGAGGCGAGAGGAAGGATGTTGCAAGGACCGCGCAAGATAGCGAAGACAGTAGCGATCACGGCGGTCCTGGAGAGACAGGAAGCCAGTGTCAACATACAAGCTAAGGACGGGAGTCGAACGAAAGGCACCAGAACTGAGGCGCAACCCAGTATGGTGCAAAGCATCAAGACGGCGAAGAGTAGAAGGAGAAGCAGACGAGTAAGCAGGGCAACCATAATCGAGCTTAGACAGGACGAGAGAGGAATGTAAAGCAAGGAGAGTGCGCCTATCTGCCCCCCAAGAAGTATGGGACAAGACCCGAAGGAGGGTAAGGGCCTTAGAGCACTCAACACGGAGGTAAGAGATATGGGGAGACCAAGACAAACGAGTGTCAAGGAATAACCCCAAAAGCTTCGCGGAATCTTTGTATTCAAGGGGATGACCATAAAGTGACAAAGAGGGACGAAGAACAACCCGTTTCCGCGTAAAAGTCATGGCACAAGTCTTAGAAGTAGAGAACTTGAAGCCATGACCTGTGGCCCAAGACGACACGGCATCAATTGCAAGTTGAAGCCGGCGTTGAAGGAGAGGCGAATCATCACCCTGACAACAAAGGGTAAGATCATCGACATAGAGAGCGGAGAAGACACCAGAAGGAAGAGAGGAAAGAAGACCATTGAGGGCAACCAGAAAAAGAGTAGTGCTCAGAACACTACCCTGGGGCACACCTTCGTATTGCTGAAAAGAGGGAGACAGAGCGGTACCAAGGCGCACCCGAAAGGAACGACGAGAGAGGAAGCTGCGGAGAAAGAGAGGGAGATGACCACGAAGGCCAAAAGAATGAAGTTGAGATAGGATATGATAACGCCAAGTGGTGTCGTAAGCCTTTTCTAGGTCAAAAAGGACGGCAACAACGGAGGTCTTCGCAGCAAAAGCAGTACGAATATAGACCTCCAAGTTCACCAGGACATCTGTCGTGCTGCGGCACTTGCGGAAACCAAATTGAGAAGGGGAGAGGAGGTGATGGTGTTCCAGGAACCACATCAGACGAACGTTAACCATACGTTCAAAAAGTTTGCAGACACAACTTGTGAGAGCAATAGGGCGAAAGTCCTTAGGGGAAGTACCCAGAGACCCCGGTTTGCGAACAGGGAGGACAACGGCATCGAGCCAGTCCTCAGGGACTGACGACGACTCCCAGATCCGATTATACAGACTCAGTAAATACTGAGACGTGCTCGGAGGGAGATGGCGAAGCATCTCATAATGAATACCATCGGAGCCCGCCGCCGTAGAACCGCAGAGGGCCAGGGCAGAACGAAGTTCAGAGAGAGAGAAGGGATCATTATAGGGAAGCTGAAGATGAGTGCAGAAATCTAAAGGACGAGACTCAAGGACAGGTTTACGAAGAAGGAAAGATTGGGGAAGATGAAGACCAGAGCTAACAGAAGAAAAGTGGGAACCCAGTTCGGAAGCGACCTGCAACGGGTCCGCCACAAGAGTACCATGGAGGTGAAGGACCGGTGAAACATCGGGAACGAACTTACCCGCTATCTTGCGGACACGCTTCCAGATCTGGGCCAGAGGGGTTTCGGACGTAATTGTTGAGACATAAGATGCCCAACATTCACGTTTAGCCGTACGGATGGCCCTACGGGCCACCGCACTCGCTTTCCGAAAGAAAAGAAAAGAATCGGTCGTCTGCCTACGGCGGTGCTTCTTCCAGGCTGCACGCTTACAGCGGACAGCCCGAGCACAGTCCGCATTCCACCAGGGAACGCACTTCCGTGGACCCCGAGAGGAAGAGCGAGGAATAGAGCGGAGGGCAGCGTCGAAGACAGTGTCATGAAAAAGGAGGAGAGCGCGAGAGAGGGGCAGAAGGGAGAGGTCAGAGAGAGTAGCACTGAGGGAAAATAGGGTCCAGTCCGCCTTAGCAAACTGCCACCTAGGGAAAGAGAGGGAAGGGCGAAAAGAGAAAAAGGAAACAAGGATGGGGAAATGATCACTTCCATGGAGGTCATCAAGAACCTGCCACGTGAAATCTAAGTAAAGAGAAGAAGAGCAGAGAGAAAGATCAAGACAAGAAAGGGTGCGAGTTCGAGAGTCCAAATGAGTGGGCTCACCAGAATTCAGAAGAGACAGGGAAGAAGAGAGGAGAAACGGCTCAAGGAGGCGACCCCGGGTATTCGTCAGAACGTCACCCCAAAGAGAATGACGACAATTGAAGTCACCCAGCAGGAGCACAGGCTCCGGCAAGGAGTCTAGGAGGTGTTTCAAATCAGGAAGAGAGAGCGGGACACTCGGGGGGAGATAAATGGAACAAACTGTGTACCATTTCCCCACAAAGATACGAGCAGCAGAACAATGGAGAGGCGAAGGAAAAAGTAAAGGAACAAAGGGAACATCAGCCCGAATCAAGAGAGCAGAAGAATTAGAAGCCCCAGCAATGGCTGGGGGGGGGGAGAGAAAGGAATAGCCACGAAAACGACCAGGACGAGCACCAAGCATTGGCTCCTGGAGACAGACACAAAGGGGCGAAAACCGCGAAACCAGAAGTTGGAGTTCGAGGAAATTGGCGTAATAACCTCGAACGTTCCATTGAAGAATGGACAACGACGAGAAGAGAAAGGACAAAAACAGAGAACAAGGAAGAAACAAAGGCGAAAGACCAACAGAGCACGTTAAAGAATATCAGGGTCGGGACCAGGGTCAGCAAAGTCAGGGTTAGGGGGCATGGGTAAACTGAGCAAAGACGGAGGGAAGGAAACGGGAGAACAGATCAGAGGTGGGCGGGCAGGGTCCGGAGGAGGAGGGAGGAGGAGGAGGAGGAGGAGACAACGGAGAGGAGCAGTCAAGGACAGCAGCAGGAAGAGGGGGAGTAGAAAGAGAGGAGCGCACCCCAGCAAGAGCAGCAACCGAAAGGGAAGCAGGGGCCAAAGAAACCTCCATAGCAGGAACAGGGGGCGCAAGCACTGAAACGGAAGGGGAAGGAGCAACAGAGCCAGAAGGAGGAGCTGAGGAAGAAAGCGAAGCCTTCTTACCCGCCGGGGAAGAGGAAGGAGAGGAGCCAGGCTTACGCTTCTGACTTAAAGAGACCGGTGTCCCAGCAACTACGTACCGGGCAACGGATTCCAGTGTCTCAACAGGAGAAGCCGAACGAGAGCACACACGACGGCCGTTAGGAGAGCGATGGACATCCGCCCGCACCGACAGGCGGCGGGGAGAGCCGATAGATGGAGGAAGAGGATGGGAAGGAGGATCGGAGGGGGACGAGGAAGAAGACACAGAAGACACGACAGACCGGGTAGAAGGAAGGGGAACCCCAGACAGAGGACCAGGAGGAGGATCCGTCGGGAGAGAACCCAAAGGGACAGAGGAGGGGGCAGTGGGCGCATCAGGGTCCAAGGCCCGGAAACGGTTGCGAGTCTGAGGAAGGCGGGAAGGACGAGGAGAGGAAGAGCGCAACACGCGAGCATAAGAGACATTAGCATAAGGCGGGAGCCGGCGAACCTGGCGCCTCGCCTCAGGAAAAGATAAACGCTCCCGGTGCTTCAAGTTGAGGACGGCTGCCTCAAGCTTGTAATGGACACACGCACGGGAGAAGGTAGGGTGGGCCTCACCGCAGTTGAGGCAACGAGCCTGGGGAGAAGTGCACTCCGACTTAGAGTGACCTTCGCCACCACACAAAGGACAGAGAGAGACAGTCCCGGAGCAGCGGAGGGCACCATGCCCAAACCTCCAGCACTTGTTGCAGAGCCGAGGAGAAGGAATGTACTCCTGGACAGAGCACCTGGCACCAGCAAGAATGACAGAGGGTGGAAGGGTCCTACCATCAAAGGTAATCTTCACAACCCGGAGGGGTTGACGGCGACTACCACGAGGGGGACGAGTAAACGTGTCCACCTGGAGAATAGAGTGGCCTTGGGCAGTGAGGATATGTCGAATATCGTCGTGGCAGTCGCGCAGGTCCCGAACACCGGTCGCAACATGGGGCGGGAGCAAAATAGTGCCAACACTGGCATTCAACTGAACGTTTTTCGAGACCCGAACGGGGGTCTCGCCAAGGCAGGATAAGGCAGCCAAGCGGGAAGCAGCATCCTGAGAAGGAGCAGCAACGACACGTGTACCGAGACGAGTGGGGTTGAAAGTAATGGAGGCATCCACGGAATCAATGAGATGTCGATGGAGGGAGAAATCGTCAGGAGGCGCAGAATCAAGAGGGAGGAGATCAAAATATTTGGCCCACGAAGCGGGACCAAACAAGGCTTGATAGGTAGCAGAACTGGAAGGAAACGAGCGAGGGCGGCCGTGACGAGGACGGCGGTGAGAACCCCCAGAGAGAGAGGGGTTAAAAGGCGCAGTAGTTACAACTAGAGAAGGAGCCGCGCCAGGGGACGAGGTAGTCACCACTGGGGGCTTGGGGCTCGACCCAACCACAGAGGAGGGAGGGGAGCCAGAGGAAGGAGTCAGAGAGGCCAAAGGAGGAGCAAGGTCGGGGCCCAATGCAGCGGAGGCTACAGAGCCCGGTCTTCCAATACGGACCGACTCGGGGGCTTGGTCGCCCACCCCACGAGCCTGAGAAGGTAAACCAGAAGAAGCCGAAGCAGGGGTAATCATCTTGACGAAAGAAAGGATTCACTCACGAATGCGCCCCCACACCCACCATGGAGCCACAATTAGAGGCAGGACACCCAACAAGAAGCAATCGCCGATCTTGTCGGGGCCTCCTAGGGGTGCGTCGCGAGTATACGCCCCACAAACGCCACCTTAAGAAACCGACAGTCCGTCGAGATCGGGTTCAGTGACGAAGTGGGGATTGACAATAAAAGGTTCCCCTCGCTCTCGACGTCGGGTACTGCAGTTCTACGGGTGCATGAGTATGCCTCCTCAAGCACCCGGGCGGCAAAATAGAAGAAGTCCAAGGGAAGAACCAGAACGAGCAAAAGGTCGGTAGGAAACGGCAAGCAGATAGGAGAAGAGGGGGGAGAAAAACGAAACAGAAGGAAAAGGAAAAGATGCTCAGCAGAATTGGAGAGGACGGCAGCAGGAGCACAAGGCTAGAAAAGGACAGAGGACTGTCCCAAGGAGCATCACACTCCGGCAGCCGCCCACTAAGCCCCCACACGGCGACAACGAGCTGAGCGGGGAGGGGGTATAACTAACAAAAGGTAGGTAGATAGCAAAGGCACCTGTGCTTATTATTGCATATAAAACCAGTTTCTATTACTGTATTGTATAAACAATCTTTGAAGGTAACCCCCCCCCCTAGAAATTACTCGGCTGTGACCCGAGTGTGCTGATATGGATTTTATTCAAGATAACTATAGTATTGGCAATATATTCCTCTTCATCACTAAGATCTTCCAGCACCTGCAAAGTTTTGCAATTTTTTACAGTATCTTTCAATGGTCTCTAGTGTGGTCATGCTGCAGTTACTGGTTGGAAGGTAATGTGCCAGCCATGGTGTCACATTCTTTCTAAGGCCCTGAAAGGAATCTAGGGCTCTCAGGATTTTTTCTTTCCAATATGGCAGATGATCCCCAGAGCCATCTAGGAATGGTTTATGTAAGCATACACCAGCCATGACTTGTAAGGAACCTGTACTGTGAGAAATCATCTCTCTGCAATTTGAGTAATCCACCCAATCATTGCTGGATGACTGGAAAAGTGCCAAGACTTAAACTGTGTGTTTAAGCTTAAAGTACATGTACAGTACTTTAAATTTGCTTACAAGTTTGCTTGATAACTTTTTAACTCAAAAGATTCAATTAAATTCATTGTAGAAACATGTTTGGTAATGATGTGTATCTTTTAATATTTATTGAATTCTACATTTATACCAGTAAAAGACCGTGTTATTTCTTATTCTAGAGTGAAGTAACTTAAAAGAATCAAGCATTTTTATGAATTTATGTAAGATTAAAAACATTTATAATAATATCCTGTAATAGGTCCAGATATGATTCACAATGAAAGGAAAACAATGAACTACTGCTATATCTTCCAAGATACAATGTTTACTACCATTTATTTAAGGTGTCTTTTTAGGCATTTAAAAGTTTTCAATGCAATACTGTATATAAAACAGTCATAATGCCATATATTTGTTAAATATATAATAGAGTCATTTGAATGGTCCATTCTAGAAAATGAAATATATGGGAATTAACCTATTTGGATGGATATTCAAATCCTCCTTATATGAGCATTAATGTTGTGGTTCAGGTGCACTATATAGAAATTCTGTATAGTACAGTACTACTTTGAAAACAAAATTATGAGAGAATCTGTGTCTGAGATAACTTACTTTTGTGGTGAACGCTAAGTCAGCTTGGAACATTGATCTTGGGATGCAGCGTGTTGAAGTTGACACTGCTTTCTGACAACTTCTTGATGTTTGTTTACTTACATACATACATACATACATACATACATACATACATACATATAAAACAAGTAAACATCAAGAAGTTGTCAGAAAGCAGTGTCAACTTCAACACGCTGCATCCCAAGATCAATGTTCTAAGCTGACTTAGCGTTCACCACAAAAGTAAGTTATCTCAGACACAGATTCTCTCATAATTTTGTTTTCATAGTAGTACTGTACTATACAGAATTTCCATATACTACACCTGAACCACAATATTAATGCTCATATAAGGAGGATTTGAATATCCATCCAAATCAGTTAATTCCCATATATTTCATTTTCTAGAATGGGCCATTCAAATGAATCTGTATTATTATTGCTGATGAACCAGTCAACATCTAATTGTTTATATAAGAAACCAACAGCACAAGTGCATCAGACAGCCCCGTGGTGCAGCCCTGACAAGTGACGCCGAGAACCATGCTAGGCAAAAACTTCTTTTATGTACAGTGTTTTTCACCATAATTTATGTTTGAAGCTTTGTAGGTCTTATTCAGAAGGAAAGATGTGTACAGTATGCAAAAAATGTCATAAGGCAAGAAGTATCATTGAAAATGCCTACCTGAAACTGAGAGAATGAGAAAGAAATGCTGTATGCCAAGTCTTGTGCCAACCTTTGACTATGAAGATGCAGCGGCACCGAGATGTGCCAATGGTAATGCCCATTGTAAGTGTAAGTTACATGAAGCTCTTCACTTAATAGTGCAGGAAAAATCAAACATCATGCAGAGTTTATTGTGATACACCAATGGCTAATAGTGTAAACTAAGGTTATACTGCTTACCTCTAGGATACAGGCCTGGAAAATATTTGTGAAATATTAAATTTATTCATCTAAATCAAAATGTAAGTTTATAGTTATCAATATTCGTTTTGTACAAACAGATTCAGAAAAAATATTATAACTGTACAATATTTTAATGGTACGTATGTGCATAACTATTGTGAACCTGGATCTAAGAGACCCCTAAACATAAGTAAATATTACCTGTTAATAATTTCCATCACATCTCGTATTGCATCAGCCAATCCCTCAGTCATACCAGAAGTGGGTTTATGTCGTGGATTGGCATTGCCTGGTTGGTAAGCTGCCTTGCTCACAAAGTCCCAATGCAATACTTCCTCTTCAGAGCCTGCCATCCACTTTTGTAGACTTGCATCTGTGCCTAGTGAAAAGAAATAATAGGTTAGCAACTTGCAAACAAATAACTAAACAACAACCAAATTAGAAATTATGGCTTATAAATCCAACACTGATTACAAGGGAGTTGGACCTTCTCCCTTATCAATGAGTTGATGAATAAAAGAGTTTTGAATAGTCTAAACATCTGGTTGTTTATCTTTATGCCTGTTTGAGTATCTTTAGCATTCTTCCCTACATTACTCTCCTATATTCCTCCAGCCTGTTGTCTAAAATGATGAATACGAAATGAGATAACAGAAAAAAATTATATTGATTTATTTAAGATATGTAGTGCATATTAAGTTGCAAAAATACCCAATTGAATTTTAAAAAGTTTTTGTGAGGCAATAGGGAGACAAATGAAAGATATGGAGTAATATACTTGACCCAGAGTTAGGAGAAACAATGCATCAGAGATCACATAGATTCTATAGGTAAATAATTACAAAGTTCTTTTATGGCTAAATTTCTCATCATACATCTCAGTTGCACCATTACACAGCAGGTACTGTACTGTATATTGATGGAAACCTCTCTTATTGCAAGAATTATACCCAGTACACATTAAATATTGCAGCAACATTACCCAAATGATCAAGGAAGACTCCAGAGGCTGGTTCATTGAGACAGGGCATTGGTAGTCCTGCCTCTTCACTGGTTTTTGCCAGTTCACGGATGAGACGTACTATCTCTGCCTCACTCGATCGTATGTTTAAACCCTGAGAAATGAAGACATGTAGATAACATTTCAGGCTCTTCAAATGGCAAAAGTAATAGGTTATTTTATATAGGCCAAAGAGTACTATAATTTACTCAATAAAGCATGTAATGAAATATTGTACTTCTTTAGTGTAAGTGATATACTGTACAACATAATACTGTGCAGTCAAGTCGCCTATATCCAGGTCCCATGTACAGTACAGTATCTGGAATTCTCAACATTCTGACAGCATGTACCTGTACATGGCTTTACATGCTGTCATTTTGCAGTACAATATTTGAATATGAAAGCAACTTATAGAAGACAAGTTAAGATGGATGTAATAATTTCTCACTTAAACATAATAATTGCACAAGTGGACTGGCCTTTCTTTCCCCCAGTACATTCTGATATTTAAGGTTATCCATGACACCCATCTAGTTACTGGACAAGACTCAATAGTGCTTAACTTAGCTGGCAGTGGCGTATACACCACAGCACTATGTCGGTGACCCAAAGCCATTCTGTCTGCACAAGACAACCTGGTAGATCGTGAATACGAACTAAGAAAAGCCATGGCCAGACTATGGGTTAGCTATTAGTGCCCTCATGGTCATCAGGTCATGCCTATTTATACAGAGCTATTCCTCCCTCCCACCACCACCACCCAAAAAAGCAATCTGAATATGACAACAAAACTGTCTAGGATGGGCACAACTACATACCTGAATATAAGAATGGAGTCGATAAAGATGAGTGTGGTTTTTAATCGGGTGCAGGGTAATGGCTCGGTGAACCTCGCGTTGTTTAAGTGCACCCGTAAAGGCTTCCGTGCCACTGCTATTGTGATACAAAATACTCTGCATCTGGAACAATAATTATACAGTACATTATTCACTTTAACTTTTATAAAAATTACAACTTTAGATTACAGTATTATGCTGAATGTCCAAAAAATATAAATGTCTTTGTTGTCTTCAGATCACTACATGTTGCTTCAGTTTCACTGATTGGCCAGGCTACAGAGCCTATGTTGAACTTGGAGCAGCAAGTACCAACAGCCTCATTAATCAGGCTGTCATAAAGAAGCATACACAAGAGACTTTGCTTCTGGGGTGGTGATGGTCCCTGAAGCCACCTCAAGGCAAATTAACTGAGTAAACACAATTGCCTTAACACTCATTTTTTTTGGTGAAAGTGAGCTAAGACCGACTCAAGCCTGGCCTTGGGCCGAGCATGGGGAGTAGAAGAACTCCCAGAACATCAAGCAGGTAATTCCTCACTGTCACTTGTCCATACACCACACACACACACATTCTTATATGACTCCCCCCCCACCCCCCACCGTCTCTGCCTGACAGCCTCTCCCTCTGATTATCTAAGGCTTGAGACAACAGTGGACATCAAGACTGTATGTATAGAGAAACCACCATAAATCATCAGGAAATACTAGGCCTACAAGTCGCTTAGAGAGACTTAAAGTGTACAGGACTAAGGTAATATACCACAGTGCACGATAATCCATAATGCACGATAATAAGACAGTCTCCGTGGTGTAGTGGTAAGACACTCGCCTGGCGTTCCGCGAGCGCTATGTCATGGGTTCGTATCCTGGCCGGGGAGGATTTACTGGGCGCAATTCCTTAACTGTAGCCTCTGTTTAACGCAACAGTAAAATGTGTACTTGGATGAAAAAACGATTCTTCGCGGCAGGGGATCGTATTCCAGGGACCTGCCCGAAACGCTACGCGTACTAGTGGCTGTACAAGAATGTAACAACTCTTGTATACATCTCAAAAAAAAAAAAAAAAAAAAAAAAATAATAGAAGAATTAGGCTAATGAAGAAGATATTTAAAAATGAAGTAGCATAGAAAATAGCTAACATATAGTTTAAAATTTAAATATGATAAAACCTAGGAAGAGAGAACTTATTCTTCACATTAAACTACTAATGAGTTGAATAGGATAAAAACCCACACTTGTGTATTTGTTAAATTTATGTAGAGAATTTACACCAAGTCTTTTGCACTCTCCTGAATGCTGTGTCAAGGTCTGAGTGTGTCTTTAGGACGAGACTTACATTTCAATATTTAAATCCAACATTTTAGACATTGAGATGTAAGTCTCGTTATAACCTCAATCCTTGACAAAGCACTCTGTAGAGTGTGAAAGACTTGGTGTAAATTCTTTATGTAAATTTCACAAATACACAAGTGAGAGTTTTTATCCTATGTTATTATGTCTGTGACAAGATATTACCATTACTTAATGAGTCGAATGGTAATTTGGAACACTCAACTCTGCAACACAAGGTGAGTACTTTCCCACCTGATCTAATAAGCTCTCACACTCCTGCTCACTCAATCTCTCCCCGCCCCCCCCCCCCCCCACAGCAACAGGTGTTCCTGCAAGAATTGCAGGAGAGGAGAAGGAAGGACGGGCACTGGGCAGTCAGCAACAAAAACATGAAGTGTCCAGTGAAAGCTTTGCTTGCGGGCACTCACTCCTGCAGTGATTCAAACTGGTACTGATGCCGACGCCAAAGCATCAACTTTTGTGAACGACTGCGTAACAGATATTGACGAACAGATAAATTCAGCAAAGGAAATATTAGTTAAATATATTTAGTGGGTGAAATGGAAAGGAGAGAGAGAGGGAGAAGCAGAACGAAGAGGCATGAGTTACGATGAAAGGCTGAGTGAATTGCACCTCACGTCGCTGGAAGAAGAATTTATTAGGCAGTCAAGGATGGTAGTTATAGTAAATGATCGAGAGCAATGATGGTGGCAGTTGATGTGACAGGTTGCCTATGATGAGTGAGTGTTGAGAGCGCCAGCATACACAGTGGCCTCAGTGCTGACAACAGACTGGCTATGATCCCTCGCTGACTTGGTGTAGAAAGGCGTGCGGTCAGCTGACACCCCTGGATCCTGACAACCAGTCCTCACTATGTATTTAAGTATGTAGGTTAGCTTAGCATTTTAAAAGCACCGAATCACCTTCTGTGGTTGATTGTTCAATAAACCCTTGAACTATATGTTTAACACATCTCTAACCCTGTCCATGGAGGACAGAAGAAAATGTATATATGCTGGTTAGCATTGTAAATGTGTGGCCACGTCTGTGGTAGAAAATAATAATAATAATAATAATAATAATAACAAAGTCCTTACTAACAGCCGTTCTCTAGCTTGCTGCTTCACTCCTCCCCACCTCCATTATCACCAACTACCATCACCATTTTACACAAGCCACCATCACTATTAACAACAAGAGATCTCACACAGCTATCACGGTATTTATCTCAATTTACTTGAAGGCCACTATCTACCTAGTGGGCTCAACGGGGGACAAGAAGCAGGCGGTTTGCCAAAGATCTCCCCCCTCCCCACCATTATTCTTGCTGATTTTTACAAATTAATTTTTAATAGATCATAAACTTATCCAATTTATATAATTTGTTTGGTATTCTATATTGTGTTGACATACTTAGAACCTTATAATTATCCCCCGTGTCATAACCTTCCATTTATGTCTATACAGTACATCAGTAATGTCACCACTTACACTTCTATTCCTCTGCTCTTGTAATTACACCATCGCAGTACATCTCCTGTGCCAGGTGAGTACGACGGGTTCACCATAGCCCGTGCTACTTGGAAGTTTTTGTTCCCAGTAGCTGAATCTAAAGCAACAACATTGTAATTACACCCGCCACTTACCTGGTTTGAATTCTAGTAGCCACTTTCCCACAAATAGTATCCTTTACTTAATTTAGCCACTTTTGTATCATTTGTGTACTTTGCCTAAATCACCCTGTAATAATTTTCGGCATTTTTCTCATCAGTTTCGCATATACAAGCATCGACACGAGGAATTCTTTAGCCTTCTTTAGGTGCAATTTTCATCGGGTCCAGACAAAACGCCTTCCCTCAGTTGGTTAAATTGAAAACATGACAAAAAGCACCATTTTTTCGAACTTAACACTTAATACCATTATAATGATTTCGAACTTTAATATCATTTAATATTATAATTAGGAGAAGATATAATTTATGTAATTTAGTACTTAAGGTTAGGCTAGGGGTTTTGTCCTAAACTAAATTTTCATATATTTAGAAAGGTGTGGGTGCTCGACTTGAGAGTCGCATACCACTACGTGTACTAACCTAGTTGTGTTTGAGCTTTGGCTCTTTGGTCCCGCCTCTCAACCTTGATTGATTAGAAGATCAATCTTCTGGTGTACAGATTCCTGTGCTTCTCGAGCGCCATCATATTTACATTTGAAGCTGTGTATGGAGATAGATCTCCACCACATCACTTCCTAGTGCTAACTATTTACTAACTTACTAACTATTCTGACACTGAAAATGTTCTTTCTAATGTGTCTGTGGCTCATTTGGGTACTCAGCTTCCACCGGTGTTCCCTTGTTCGTGTAACACCCGTGTTAAACGATCCTACCCCGTGTGTGTGTGTGTGTGTGTGTGTGTGTGTGTGTGTGTGTGTGTGTGTTTTGGCTTGCTGCCCGTGACTCCTTGGAAAAAAAAAAAAGGGATGGATGGATGGGTGGTGAGTGAGGGAGGGGGAAGAGGTGAAAGGAAAAAGAAAATGAGGGAGACAAAATAAGAGGGGAACAAACAAACAAAGAGGCAGCGAGAACGTCGGAGGAAAAATAAATATAAATTAAAAGCCTCAGAGTTAAACAGACGATATAGATCACAATATACACAATAGGACACAGGCCCCAGACCTGGGTGCCTCATCAAGCGTGTGTACTCATCTAGTTGTGCTTGCGGAGGTTGACCTCTGGCTCTTGGGTCCCGCCTCTCAACTGTGGTCACCCCAGCCACGCTCACCACCACAACCCCAGCCACGCTCACCACCACAACCCCAGCCACGCTCACCACCACAACCCCAGCCACGCTCACCATCATAACTCAAGTCTTACAAATTTACACACACAAGCCCACTTTGCTTTCTGACAAGTGTGTGTGTAACGCGACACTTTGTTTTAATGACTGCTTCGGTAATTGTTCCCCCCCTTCTTGAGGCCCCAAACTATGTATTAACTGCAACATATAATTATTTTGACGGGGACAGGAAACCTGTTTGTGTGTGTATACTCATCTAATTGTGCGTGCATGGGTTGAGCTTGGGCTCTTTGGCCCCGCCTCTCAACTATCAATCAACAGGTGTACAAATTCCTGAGCCTACTGGGCTCTATCATATCTACATTTGAAACTGTGTATGGAGTCAGTCTCGACCACATCACTGTCTAATGCATTCCATCTGTTAACTACTCTGACACTGAAAAAGTTCTTTCTAACGTCTCTGTGGCTCATTTGGGTACTCTGTCTCCACCTGTGTCCCCATGTTCGCGTACGTGTGTTACACAGTTTTTCCTTAACTACCCTGTCAATTCCTCTGATAATTTTGTAGGTAGTGATCATGTCTCCCCTTACTCTTCTGTCTTCCAGTGTCGTGTGGTGCATTTCATACAGCCTTTCCTCGTAATTCATGCTTCTTAGTTCTGGGACTAGCCTAGTGGCATGCCTCTGAACTTTTTCCAGCTTAGTCTTGTGCTTGACAAGATACGGGCTCCATGTTGGGGGCGCATATTCCAGAATAGGCCTTACATATGGTATACAAGGTTCGGAATGTGTGTGTTTGTGTGTACACAAATCAATCATTTATATACATTCCGTCGATTATAATAATAGTCGTTTATAT
Organism: Procambarus clarkii; assembly: GCF_040958095.1. NCBI lineage: Eukaryota > Metazoa > Arthropoda > Malacostraca > Decapoda > Cambaridae > Procambarus > Procambarus clarkii. The sequence continues at coordinate 48,606,416 of NC_091151.1, read as the reverse complement.
TAACCAACTAAATTCATATTACCTGTCTTAGAAATAGTACACTAATAGGTAAATACATTAAGGACAAAGCGACAATTTCCGTGCCCTCGTTAAACAAAATAATGCCGTATATTTATAGAGCTTGACTGTGAAGCTCAACAAATGTCAGATGTAAAATGCTGTTCCCCACTCATTTCAAGTATCAACAATCTTCACATATTTCGACCGTGATTATCAACCTCATTTACCCCCAACAACTCGACAAAGACTAGACACCGTGAGCCAAGTTCTCACAGACAGATAGAACAAAAAATAGAGAAACAAAAACATCAATAAGAATTATTATTAGGTAGGATTGCCAGAGTCATATGACACCGCCTACTGACGCAGCGAGAGAGGCCAAGTACGGGATGGCGAACACTGGCTGCCTCGTCAGTGGTAGCTCCCACTCCCTTTCAACAGCGACGTTTCCCTGACCCAGACTCTGACCACGCTTACTTGACCCTCCCTTTGGCACGCTAAGGCGGTACCAGAGAGGGGGAAGCAAGCATAGCTAGGAACACATTCATCGACTGGTGACAATTGTCCTCCGCTCCACCGTCTACGGCATGCGGGAATAAGCACAAATCTGGGTCACGACTTCCCGTGAGTCAGCGCCTCTCCTACGCTTATCCGAAGAGCGAAGAGGCACCATGGGTGACTGGAGACGAGGCTTAGCTTGGGGGGGTCGTGTTTCCTGCCTGTCCACCTAAGCACGTCTCTAAATTTTTTTTATTTATACATGATCTGAATGTCCAGGATCAGGTTGCCGGGGGAGAGGGAGGAAGGGGGGGGGGGGCGCTTAAACTGCTGCGTAAATTGCCACATGGTCAGTGTTGATTTTGGGTGGTGTGGATGGGGACCCAGGTAGCTGAATAGGCAGCCACGTGGTCAATGTTGACTAGGTGAAGACCATGGTAGCTGTATAGCCACGTGAGCAGTGTTGATGAGAGTTCGTGACGGGGGGGGGGGGGGGGGGGAGGAAGCCCATAAACAGCCACGACGGGAGGGGGGGGGGGTGTCAATGAAGTGGTTAATGTGGCAGTAATGGGTCGGGTCCCAAGTGCTATGCAACTAGCCACGTGGTCACTGTTGACGGGGAGGCTCCAGGGTGCTCTGCAAGCAGCTACAGAGCACCCTGGATAATCTATCCACTTAAGTCATCCACTTTCATTTGCCTTCGTATATCGCTGTCTAATTTTTTCTGAATGTTTCTTTTCTATGGCTAAAAATATAGTTTTCATTATTTATTTCCGAAACTCTTATGTCTATGCGTTCCCAACTCTGTTGCATCTATTCCGATTCTCTTCTGTACCTGTTTCCTTGGCGTCGTCTAGATTGAACCATGGGTTGTTTCAATGTACAGTACTTATTCCATTACAGTTGACATGTATCTCTCCAGCCTCTTAGCATATCTGACTTGACCTATCATTTCCTAGGCCGTCTTCCAGCTTCCTTTACACATTCACCAGGTACTCTTTTACTCTCCCGCAATTTCCCTTTCTGTAGCCTACTCTCTTTTTCCCGGACTCCTTGACTTCTAGTCAATAACAGGATGAACAACCCAGCGGGTTTTCTTCCTATTGGGGAGTGTTGTACATGCTGCTATGGCGGTGTGTCCACTCACAAGATGAGTGGCGCTGCCCAATAAACTCGCCCCTCGGGGCAAAGTTTAAATTTAAATTTCTAGTCAATACTTTTATTGAGTACTAACCAGAATTGAGTCGCCAAGTTTCTGTGGATCGCCTCCCATGTTTTAATCTGTGGAAATGAACGAGCAGATGTGCTGGCTGCTGAAGGAGACTATATTGAATACTTCGTACCCGAGACTCTTCTGCAAATTAGAGGTATTATCAGGCAACATCACCGTGACAAGGTAACTGAGGAAAGGAGGATAGAAGCGCAAATCAGTGAATCTGTACGCTGGTACAACATGGTTGCAGCTGGCAATCCTAATCATTATAGACGAAGAGGTGGCGGCCGCGGGAGAGAAACAGTAATATACATATATCTTTGGAGATTAGGAATGAAAACAACAGTTCAGCAGCGGAGTTGCCGAATCTGTGGTGAGAGTGACGGACACCGCCTTGACCACTACCTACGAGAATGTGAACATCTGAGAGACATTAGAAATGTGTAGAATAATAAACCCCACATTGTTTGAGTTAGAAAAATACCATTTGTCAAATATAGATACTGTTCTTAAAAGATTCCCCCATTTTGCACCCGCAAGATAACGTAAGAGTTTATGGGTTGCCAGATGTTAATCTTCTTGTTTGAGGAGCTGTTACCTTGAGACAGTTATTAAGTCCCAGCTGTGTCTGGGTACAAGTGACAGGATGAACAACCCAGCGGGTTTTCTTCCTATTGGGGAGTGTTGTACTTGCTGCTATAGCGGTGCGTCCACTCACAGAATGGGTGACGCTGCCCAATAAACTCGACCCCCTCGGGACAAAATTATATTAAATTAATGGTGGCTGGCTCCTAGTGACGCGGAGGGAGGAAGGGGGGGTGAGGCTAGTGACCAGGCATGGAAAATATCAAGTTAAGTGACCCAGGCCACACCCAAATCAAACTTGACATACTCATGCCAAGAGAAAGTTCACACACACACACACACACACACACACACACACACACACACACACACACACACACACACACACACACACACACACACACACACACACACACACACAACCAGGGAAACTTGACTTCAAGGACAACCACATTAACCGTTAGGACTTCCTAACCCCAAAAATTCTTGAATCCCATTTTCATTAAACCTTAACTAACAATATAAAAATTACCAACACCTTTACCGACAAACATTTGTAAACTATTCACACACGTATATAAATCAGACAAAAAAATAAAACTTTCTTCATGAATGACTACATTTATAACGGAGTTAGTTTACAAGAAGCTTCACTACATTACATAATCTACATGTCATTACATACTGCATAATCTAGCTGTTGAGATACGGTAATGTGTGCTTCTAGGCACACTCAGGCAGCAAAATACCATCAGCACATTATGGCAAAGTTGCCTTCAGGAACACTTGAGCTTATATAAGTGGCAAGTAAGTAAGTAATTATCAAAAGAAGGCACCAAACCGGGAACAAGTGGCAAGGTCACAGTCGACCTGTACAGTATCCGGGGGACTCTTGCCTACACTATGACTCTGTAGAGAGATTCT
>NC_091151.1:48540696-48600696 GCF_040958095.1 Procambarus clarkii | reverse complement strand
CTTCAACCACCACGTCACTCTACGCCTTCAACCACCACCTCACTCTACGCCTTCAACCACCACGTCACTCTACGCCTTCAACCACCACGTCACTCTACGCCTTCAACCACCACGTCACTCCACGCCTTCAACCACCACGTCACTCCACGCCTTCAACCACCACGTCACTCCACGCCTTCAACCACCACGTCACTCCCCGCCTTCAACCACCACGTCACTCCCCGCCTTCAACCACCACGTCACTCTACGCCTTCAACCACCACGTCACTCTACGCCTTCAACTACCACGTCACTCTACGCCTTCAACCACCACGTCACTCTACGCCTTCAACTACCACGTCACTCTACGCCTTCAACCACCACGTCACTCTACGCCTTCAACTACCACGTCACTCTACGCCTTCAACCACCACCTCACTCTACGCCTTCAACCACCACCTCACTCTACGCCTTCAACCACCACCTCACTCTACGCCTTCAACCACCACCTCACTCTACGCCTTCAACCACCACCTCACTCTACGCCTTCAACCACCACCTCACTCTACGCCTTCAACCACCACCTCACTCTACGCCTTCAACCACCACCTCACTCTACGCCTTCAACCACCACCTCACTCTACGCCTTCAACCACCACCTCACTCTACGCCTTCAACCACCACCTCACTCTACGCCTTCAACCACCACCTCACTCTACGCCTTCAACCACCACCTCACTCTACGCCTTCAACCACCACCTCACTCTACGCCTTCAACCACCACCTCACTCTACGCCTTCAACCACCACGTCACTCTACGCCTTCAACCACCACGTCACTCTACGCCTTCAACCACCACGTCACTCCCCGCCTTCAACCACCACGTCACTCCCCGCCTTCAACCACCACGTCACTCCCCGCCTTCAACCACCACGTCACTCCACGCCTTCAACCACCACGTCACTCCTTCAACCACCACGTCACTCCTTCAACCACCACGTCACTCCTTCAACCACCACGTCACTCCTTCAACCACCACGTCACTCCTTCAACCACCACGTCACTCCTTCAACCACCACGTCACTCCTTCAACCACCACGTCACTCCTTCAACCACCACGTCACTCCTTCAACCACCACGTCACTCCTTCAACCACCACGTCACTCCTTCAACCACCACGTCACTCCTTCAACCACCACGTCACTCCTTCAACCACCGGGCCACCATTGACTCCATGCCCCTCTTATGATCAAATTACCAAGAGGGAGGAAAAAACAGAAGAGAACGAGAAATGGCAGGCTATAAAATGGAGAGATGGAGGGATCCCTTCCCCCCCTCCCTCCCTAGGCTATTACAGCAGTGGCCCTAAGCCTCTGGTTGGCCCTCAGTTACTCATGACAGTGGGTTACCTTGAGGTTATCTTGAGATGATTTTGGGGCTTTGCGTCCCCGTGGCCCGGTCCTTGTCCAGGCCTCCTGGTATCTCAAGAGAACGGGCTGATCAGGCAACTCGCGAACACAATACTAACTTCTGTCTCTTGCGGAGTTCGTCTCTGAATACTTTTGGAAAAAAGCTCATGGTTAGCGTTGTCTAACTCGGGCTTTAATGCCCAGGTCAGCGTTTCTTAAACAAACACCTCTACTACCCCCTCTTCTTTCATCTCTTGCCAGTGTTTTACCAATTTACCAATCAAGTGGTCAATGTAATCAATCAGAGCTTGATTGTGCCAATGTGCTTTACTATCCTTACTAATCTCTCTCATCTCATTTTTTTCTTGCAATGTATCTCTTATCATTTTATTAATTCTGCTAGAATTTACCTACTTAAAATTATCTGTTAGATTACTGACGTGCCCGAAACGCTGCGCGTACTAGTGGCTTTACAAGATTGTAAATACTATGTATTCTCACAAACCCAATGTACCTTCTTATAAATAAATAAATAAATAAATAAATAAATAAATAAATAAATAAATAAATAAATAAATAAATAAATAGTCACTTAAGATTGTGTAACTAGCTTCACAAGATCGTTACTTGTTTAGTTAAATGAACTAATGGGGTTCAATTCCAGAACTCATTACGTGCCTCTGTAACCTGTCATGTCAGTGGTTGTAATGAACCCGCTTGACAGCTGAAGTGACTGTCAGGCGGGTTCAGCCTCGGTTACAGCCTCTTGGGGTCAGAGGCTGTAACCTATACTGGTGACCTGGCTCACTGCCATCTTCCACTTTCCTATCTTCTCTACACCCTCTGTTAAAATGCAACAGTCCGGGTTTGAACCAGCAGGCGTGTTACAAGATGGATGTCCTTATGTGCGTGATCTTCAGTTGAGGAGAGGAAGAAGCGAGGGAGATGAAATGGTGGTGTGGAACTGAGGGGCGAGAGAAACGGGGAAACTACGAAGTTGAGGGAGAAGTGAGAGAGCTGATGGTCAAAATGAAGGGAGGGAAGGGGAGAGAAAGTGAGGGAAGGAGAGAGAAAGTGAGGGAAGGAGAGAGAAAGTGAGGGAAGGAGAGAGAAAGTGAGGGAAGGAGAGAGAAAGTGAGGGAAGGAGAGAGAAAGTGAGGGAAGGAGAGAGAAAGTGAGGGAAGGAGAGAGAAAGTGAGGGAAGGAGAGAGAAAGTGAGGGAAGGAGAGAGAAAGTGAGGGAAGGAGAGAGAAAGTGAGGGAAGGAGAGAGAAAGTGAGGGAAGGAGAGAGAAAGTGAGGGAAGGAGAGAGAAAGTGAGGGAAGGAGAGAGAAAGTGAGGGAAGGAGAGAGAAAGTGAGGGAAGGAGAGAGAAAGTGAGGGAAGGAGAGAGAAAGTGAGGGAAGGAGAGAGAAAGTGAGGGAAGGAGAGAGAAAGTGAGGGAAGGAGAGAGAAAGTGAGGGAAGGAGAGAGAAAGTGAGGGAAGGAGAGAGAAAGTGAGGGAAGGAGAGAGAAAGTGAGGGAAGGAGAGAGAAAGTGAGACGTGGAGAGAAAGTGAGATGCGGAGAGAAAGTGAGGGAAGGGGAGGGAAAGATGGAAACCAGAGAATGGAAAAAAACTGTATAACAAGACGCTGCACATAATGGAAGGGGAGGAAGACATGGGTAAACAGAAGGGTGTCATAAAGGAGTAGAGGGCATGGGGTAAAAAGGGGAAGCAGCATGGCGAGCCATGGTAAAAAGGGGTCGGTACATGACAAGAGAGGGGAAGAGAGACGTTAAGGGAAGGGTAGACAAGAGGAAAGGGGGTGGGGAGGGTGGTGGATGGGAGGGTCCCCAAGGGTGGTAATGGACAGCCCAGGTTCCCAGATCAACTTACCCTAGTGCCCGGTGTGGTGACTGAGGGTGTGGGAGCGCTCCCACCACTCTCCTACACTACTCCCCCAACAATTTACCATCCCTGTCTTCCTCTCTTACATCTCGCAAACTCATACACACTTGTGTGTAGGGGGTGGGCTCAGGCAGGCAGGCAGGCAGGCAGGCAGGCACTCACCTCACCTCACTCCCTCCCTCCCTCACTCACTCACTCACTCACTCACTCACTCACTCACTCACTCACTCACTCACTCACTCACTCACTCACTCACTCACTCACTCACTCACTCACTCCTGTGTACTAACCTAGTTGTGTATACAAGGTCGAGCATTAACTCCTTACCCTCACCTGTCCATCTCCTAGTCAGTTAAAGCAGACTCATTAATCACGTTTCTCGTAATAATTTTGAACGTTGCCTTTTTGTTCAGCCTCTCAATTCCCTATAATATCTCGTACACTGGTATCATATTCCCCGACTTGTCTTTCCTACAATATTGTGAGTTTGAGCTCAATCTTTCACAGCAAGTGAGTCCCCTCGGCTCTGGGGGCAACTTTAGATATGTATCTCTCTATTTTCTCTGTTTTTATTTTAAGCTCCTTCATGTGTGGACTTCAAGATGGTCTTACATCTCACCCAAAAATCACCCAAAAATGTCAGGAGGCTGTAAGCAGGTTTGTCCCAGCCCAACAGGAAAAAACAGAGAAGCAAAGGAAGATTCCGTGGTTTAATAGGGAATGTATGAAAGCAAAGGAGCTGAACAAAAGGGCATGGAGGAACTTCCGTAATAACAGAACACCAGAAAGTAGAGAGAGATACCAGAGAACCAGGAACGAGTATGTTAGTGTGAGAAGAGCAGCTGAGAAAAGGTATGAAAATGATATAGCTAATAAAGCCAAGACCGAACCAAAGCTACTACACAGTCACATCAGGAGGAAGACAACAGTGAAGGAACAGGTGATGAAACTTAGGGTGGGCGAGGACAGGTACACAGAGAATGACAAAGAGGTGTGTGAAGAACTCAACAAAAGGTTCCAGGAGGTCTTTACAATAGAACAGGGAGAAGTCACGGCGCTAGGAGAGGTGGCAGCAAACCAGGTGACCTTGGAAAGGTTCGAAATTACAAGAGATGAGGTCAAGAAGCACCTACTGGAGCTGGATGTGAGAAAAGCTGTTGGGCCGGATGGAATCTCACCATGAGTATTGAATGAGTGTGCAGGAGCACTTTGCTTGCCACTCTCCATAGTGTATAGTAGGTCACTGGAAACGGGAGACCTACCAGAAGTATGGAAGACTGCTAATGTAGTACCAATATTTAAAAAGGGTGACAGACAAGAGGCACTGAACTACAGGCCAGTGTCCTTAACTTGTATACCATGCAAGGTGATGGAGAAGATTGTGAGAAAAAACCTAGTAACACATCTGGAGAGAAGAGACTTCGTGACAACCCATCAACATGGGTTCAGGGAGGGTAAATCTTGCCTTACAGGCTTGATAGAATTCTATGATCAGGTGACAAAGATCAAGCAAGAAAGAGAAGGATGTGCGGACTGCATTTTTTTGGACTGTCGGAAAGCCTTTGACACAGTACCCCATAAAAGGTTGATGCATAAGCTGGAGAAACAGGCAGGAGTAACTGGTAGGCCGCTCCAGTGGATAAGGGAGTACCTAAGCAATAGGAAGCAGAGAGTTATAGTGAGGGGTGAGACCTCAGAATGGCGTGAAGTCACCAGCGGAGTCCCACAGGGCTCTGTGCTTGGACCTATCCTGTTTCTGATATACGTAAATGATCTCCCAGAGGGTATAGACTCATTCCTCTCAATGTTTGCTGACGACGCCAGAATTATGAGAGATTAAGACAGAGGAGGACAGCTTGAGGCTTCAAGAAGACCTGGACAAGCTGCAGAAATGGTCGAACAAATGGATGTTAGAATTAACCCAAGCAAATGTAATGTAATGAAGATAGGGGTAGGAAGCAGGAGACCAGATACAAGGTATCACTTGGGAGATGAAATACTTCAAGAGTCAGAGAGAGAGAAAGACCTGGGGGTTGATATCACGCCAGACCTGTCCCCTGAAGCTCATATCAAGAGGATAACATCAGCAGCATATGCCAGGTTGGCTAACATAAGAACGGCCTTTAGAAACTTGTGTAAGGAATCTTTCAGAACATTATATACCACATATGTCAGACCAATCCTGGAGTATGCGGCTCCAGCATGGAGTCCATATCTAGTCAAGCATAAGACTAAACTGGAAAAGGTTCAAAGGTTTGCCACCAGACTAGTACCCGAGCTGAGAGGTATGAGCTACGAGGAGAGACTACGGGAATTGAACCTCACTTCGTTGGAAGACAGAAGAGTTAGGGGGGACATGATCACCACATTCAAGATTCTCAAGGGAATCGACAGGGTTGATAAAGACAGGCTGTTTAACACAAGGGGCACACGCACTAGGGGACACAGGTGGAAACTGAGTGCCCAAATGAGCCACAGAGATATCAGAAAGAACTTTTTTAGTGTCAGAGTGGTTGACAAATGGAATGCATTAGGAAGCAATGTGGTGGAGGCTGACTCCATACACAGTTTCAAGTGTAGATATGATAGAGCCCAATAGGCTCAGGAACCTGTACACCTGTTGATTGACGGTTGAGAGGCGGGACCAAAGAGCCAGAGCTCAACCCCCGCAAGCACAACTAGGCGAGTACAACTAGGTGAGTACATCTAAGTTGTAACAGCATTCTGGAGGCTATTCTGCTACTTGCCAATTAATAATAATAATAATAATTTTTTTTCAAAAGAATATGTGAAGAAAGAACATAAGGGAGACAATTGTAGGGACAGAAAGTACACATACTAATGAAGCCACTATTACGCAAAGCGTTTCAAATTTGGCATATTCTGCAGACATTATTGTGCTAATGTGTTCCTCAGGTGACAGGATTGGTATTATAACTGGTCAAAATGTTGTGTTTTAGATGATTTAAAATGCTGTGTTTTAGATGATTTTAAAGAATGTACAAATTAATCACTATCACATGCAATAGTGCAACCCATTGTACCTTCTTGTATGTAAGTACATAAATGCAAATAAATGCTCAAAAACCCCTTTCTTTCACTGTTTTGGGAAGATGCCTTGTTTCAGCCTGTACTGCCCTGGAGTCAACTCTACCATTCACCTAGCCTCATTACTTTGCATTTGTCAGGGTTTAAGGTATGCATCCACCTGTTCAACCACCATTAGAGTGCATCTATATCCTAATCAGATCTTTCATTGCACCTACGACTTCCTTGCTCTGACTTACTCTTAACTTTAGCACAAATCCCTCCAGTGCTAATTAGATATAATCCATATACCTGTAGCTATTTAAACTGACCAAACATTTCTAGGACTTCTCTGTTTACCCCTATTTCACACAGCATTTTCTTCTCTCTCCTCCTCCATTATTTCAATTTTGTCTATTTTTGACATCAGTCTTCTCTCACATACATAATCCAAATTTTCAAATAATCTATAACATCTATATCAAATGAGAAATAGATCTACAGTACATAACTTTCATCATACACTAAACAAACATACTTTTCTAGTATTCTGATATTGCCCTCCCTCATGACCCTAAATATACTGCATAAACTGAACCACCACAGGAACACTACACAGCCTAGATATACCCCGCCATAAGCAATAAACAATCAGATCAATCCCCTCATTACAAAACAGGCTCTTACTTCCCCGTAAGATGTCTTTTACAGCATTTAATAACATTACACAAATTCCATACTCTTTACTATCCAAGGACCCCTCTATATACTCAATAGCATGCTAACCCAATCACAATAATAATACAGGTAATAGCAAACCCCATGGCATAGTGGTAAAGCACTTGCTCGGCACTCCCCGAGCGTTTTGGCCAAAAACCAAACATGTTTGGTTTTTGGTTTTGTTTCGTATCCTGGCCAGAGAGGATTGACTGGGCGCCAATCACTAACTGAAGCCTTTGTTCACCCAAAAGTGAATGAGTACCTGGTTGTTAAACAATTTGGCAGGTTGTATTCCAGGGAAAAAAATAAAATTAAGGACCTGCCCAAAATGCTATGCATTCATGGCTTTACAAGAATGTAAGAACTCTTGTATATACTGTATATAAAACAAAACAAAAAAAATAATTATAATAAGAAAATTAACACCATACAGTACTCACCTCATATGACCACGTACATGGGACTTTTGCATATTTTCTCACACATCGTCCCACTTCAACATCTTCATGCGTAGACCGTAGATTTTTTAAGCAGTCTCGAACATGAGGAGCAACTTGTAACAATGTGCTACGACTCAAGATAACACCTGGACCTCCCATGCAAAAGTTTTCATCCGTTTTTAGTGAAAGGTGCCCTAATTCTTCTTGATTTCCTTTGCCAGCCTGCCCAATGAAATGAGATTTGGTGCTGTTTACAGACCGCAAAAAGAGCTCTAATCTGTCAGGTCGGACATATATATCATCGTCTGCACGCATGAAAAATTCAAAGTGTTCTGCAAAATGTTCTGCCATATATTTGATCATCATAAATGACTTTTTCTGTGGTGGATACGAATCATCGACACCTCTTAATCTAATTAGGGGAATATCAACATTTGTAGATGATGCTTCTGAGGAAAAGAATGCAATTTTTCCTGGCAACTGTTTGCCCCATGTTTCATATACAGCTTTAGCACGAGTATCCAGGTACTTGTTTGCAGTCATAACACCAACAAAAAGTAGATTTTTAGCACTATTTTGAGCATTTTGACTAATATCAAGACCTATTATTCTTAAAGCATCATTTTTATCATCATACATAGGCAAATTTTTTAAAGCTAAGCACATATGAGGTTTGAGCATTAAGTGTCTGATAGCTGCTGTAAGTACAACACCTAAAACTATTCCTGTAGTAACACCAAGTAATTGACTGAGGGTTCCATGTCTCCCATGTGATCCTGAGTTAACGCTTAAAGCTCGAACTATGAGCCTCATCTTTAAGGGTCGTGGAACAAGTTCGATGCCTACTGGAGGTGCCCGGTACTGGTATGGGTTCATTCTCTCTGGAATAAAAAAAAAAATATATAAAATTATATTCTACAATAAAATCTCAATCAAATTACAGTACACCCAAGATGCAAATGAATGAAAAATAATACTCTGATACAGTAACATAAAAAATATTTCAAAAATATGAATCTGGCTCCCTCGAAAAATTGAAAGACAGTTAATTTTTTAAACAAGCACAATTAATTGTATCCAGGTAAAGTTACAGATATTTATAACTTCACTAAATTACATTCAACTTTTCCAAATGATATCAGTCTTTCTGAAATTATTTATCCACTGTTAGCTATCTACAGTATCAAGACTTTCAACCATATTTGATTTGATTTACTCCCATATACTGTTTTGATTATATTTTTATTTCCTTTCTTTATTGCCATACATGGATATAGAACTCCAATAACCAATCATTAACTACTGTTTAAATAACTCAGGTAAGACAGTAAAACATAATCCAAAAAGCAAATTCCATGTCTGTAGAGCTAATATAAATGCCAATATGACTTTTCATCTTCCTTAAAGACCTACCATCTAATATCTGCCTTAAACTAGTAAAACACATTGTTTACGATCAAACAAGAAGTTTTCTTTACTAAAAATATGCAAGCTGAAACTTTAACCACACAATTATAGTATTAACAGCTAATATTTCCAGCATACATTAACAAAATACAGACTATTAAGAACATAAAAATTTCTGACATACAATCATATTTTCTGGGAGTGTGCAACTGGAAATACACACTTTTTTTATAATAATAATATTAATAAAAATAATAATAATAATAAAAATAATAATTCATTGTGTTGGGGGACCGGAAGCAAGGTTATACATATAGTACATGTTAGGCTCATGCCAAGGTCCTCCTCCAGGGTCGAATTACTGACCCCGCCCAGGATGCAAACCCACAAGCTGACTAACTCCTGGGTACCTATTTACTGCTACGTGGACAGGTGCATTAGGTGAAAGGAAACACGCCCAAACATTTCTGTCCCGCCTGGGATTTGAACATGAAATTCTCGATTGTAAGTCGAGAACAAACCCGACTCTACTGTTCTGTACTACCAGGACCCCTCTCATTTTTGTTTGACTTTAGTTTAGAAACACAATAAACAACTCTGATTTCCAAGTAAAATGTGTACAAACAACTGGTTGCAACATCAACATGAGCATTTAACAATAAATGCTAATTGAAAAGTAGTAGCTGACCTAATGCCCTGAATTGCAAAACAATATTATGTAATTGCAAAAACATTTGCAGGAATAAATGTAATATATTATTGCTTTACAAATATTTTATAACCATTATTATAGTCAATGTTGCTATTACACCCTGTATTATTATTATTATCAATTAAAGTATTGTCATTATTATTATAGGTATTATTAAATTTTCACCATCTTGCCACTCTCTCCACTCTCAATTCTCAACCACACTCATCATCAAGAAGAACTTGATCTAAGTTAACTCAAAATGCATCATGTATATAGACTAAGCTTGTCATTTACTTCAAGATCACATTAAAAAATTGCTGCTGTTGTGGTGTGAATCTAACCAACCAGTCATTGGTTGAGAATATTATTGTTTTTCATGAATTTGATGGAAACCTCTAGACTTGTGATTTGTAAAATGTATATGTAGGCCTAGAAATATTTATGAATAAGCCATTCTTCTTATGAACCAAAGCTGAACTTCCAGATGGAAGTAAAATAATTTACATATTTGATAAACTGCGTGGCATGCACTGTATATAGAATAAACAAATGTGTTCCAAGTTAGCCTATAAGCAGCTGTCAGTAGCAGCAGGGATAAGTACAAAAGCAGTGGCAACAACTACAAATAATGAGCAATTTCTTGTCAGTCAACATATAACCTTCATTAATCCAGGCTTTTATTAATTAATCCATTAATTAAGCTTTTCATACAATCCAGTCCAGGGCAAAGAATCATCAAAACCGTGATTGGAGCCATATTAATAGCGTTACTGTTCATTGACTAATATTTCCGAAGCTCTAAGGGCCAATTTCACCGAGCAAAATTATAATTTCAACCTGTCATATGAAAGAAAACAACCAAGACAACCTGTCTGTAAAATATTTAACCTCATTTAGCATATTTCTTATGGCCAAGCCTTGAAATCTCATTTTCAAAGGAGAGAGGGCCCATATTTTACTGAACATAAATCTCTGCAACTGGAAAAGAACCTTATAATTTGGTTTTAAATATGCTAAGTGGGCTTCCCAAACCCCAACTATTTCTTGTAATGTTGCCTAAATTTATGAACTCTTTTACAACATTCTTTGCAGATCCACACATCCCCTGCTTCAGTGAACTCTGGTTCATCAAATCGGGTGAGTAAATTTGGCATGGAAAATGTGTATTCTAACCGAAGATTCTTCAAACTGAGGTCCACTGAATAGAGATTCTACTGCATTTAGAAATCTATATAGAAACTATGGTAATTGCAGTAATATTAATAGTACTTTCTCAAAAATATATATACAATGAAATAATGTTCACACCATAGTATGCAAATTAAACAAACTTTAATAGCTCCCAAGAACATGTAAAAAATGGTAAGGAATACAAAAAATTCTCAAATTTTCAAATATTAAGTCAGAGCCACATGTTAAAACTTTAAACACAGTTCTTTACAAGACAGCAAGTAAGTAATTATCAACAAAGCCACAAGCCACAAAGACTATACATAGGCTTTACAAGCAAAAATCTCAGATAAAATAAAAATGACAACTAAGAATGGCAAATTAGTAAAAGCTAAAAATACATGAATCTATTATTCCCAATATAATTGTCAAAAGCACAAAAATGCATGATCTTATAATGAACACAATTCACTCCATATACTCATAACCACAACAGCTGGATATGAGGTCGCCACTGACCCATAAATCCCGGCTCATAAACCACCTATTTCATTTTGACTGACCTAAAACAAAATTGAGAAAACTCTGCAACTCCCCAAAGCCCAAGCTCACAAAACACGCCTTCCGCTGTTTCTTACAAATCTTACAAAAACACCTCACACAATCACGTTTCTAAGACCGCACTTCGCGAACAGTACCCATAGATCACACTTCCGGGACTCACCTTCATCTGGAACCCAACTCAATTGCTAATCCTGCATGATAGCACCGCGAGAATTGCCATGACAGTGAGCCCGATATTTTCTCCCCGTCCTCCCAACGCTGTCATTTCTTGTTTACTTAGTTGTCAAGGCGACCGCTGGAGGGCAGCACTGCACGGTAAACACAGCATCTCGTTTTCTTTTCAAGTGGCGCGCCTAATTCAAATTGGCTATAGAACGAGTTCTAATTGATACATGTATAAACCTTTATTCGAGTTTCCTGTTAATGATGGTATGTTATTAATATAACTGCATTACACTGTGCGCATTGATATACCGGTTTACCATTATGTGGGAAAGGAAACCAAGGATGAGGGTGAATAGTCACCCAACAAGTTACTGACAGCACATTTAGATACTAAGGTACTTAAGGTACATCCACAGGGATTAACAGATCCCCGTGGATGTGCCTCATCCATGTGAATATGCCCAATCTATGTGGATGTGCCGCATCCACACCAGCCTGTAAACCTCCAATAGACTTGACCCAGCTTATAGGTAGAGCAGGAAGGATCATATGAAGCAAGTGAGGTCGGAGGTGAAGGTGGCCCAGTGACATGGATGACCTATATACCCCCAGCTTCGCCTCCACCAGGCAGCCATGACGGTGCATGGCTGCCTGGTGGAGGCCATATTGATTACATATTGAAAGTGATCAATATGGCAACACATCCCCCTCATATATATATATATATATATATATATATATATATATATATATATATATATATATATATATATATATATATATATATATATATATATATATATATATATATATATATATATATATATATATATATATATATATATATATATATATATATATGTATTTATATAATCTGGCTATTTGATTATGCAATACATAAATGAGAATTATAATTACTTCAGAGCGGAATTATGAAGAGTATGAATGATTGAACATTGGTGGTTGTGGGCCTGACTGCCACTGGGCCTCACACATATAATTATATAATGACCTACAATGTTATATTATTATTATTGCATCTGGACACGGCCACGGGGTGGCCGATGGACGGGATACCACACACTTGTGCAATACTGGTAGTGGTGGTAGAGGGACTGGTAGTGCTGGTGGAGATACTGGTAGTGGTAGTGGAGGTACTGGTGGTAGAGGTACTGGTAGTGGTGGTGGCGGTACCGATAGTGGTGGTGTAGATACTCGTATTGGTGTTGGAGGTAATGGTAGTGGTGGTGGTGGTTGAGGTACTGGTAATGGAGGTACTGGTAGTGGTGGTGGAGGTACTGGTGATGGAGGTGCAGTGCCAATTTTATAGGTGCCGGAGCTCTGGTGGGCCTGACAAAAGCTTGTCCTTTCCTATCCTGTTTCTATATATGTCACGATTAAGTATTTCGTCTTTGTACTCACTAATTATCCTAAATATAATTATCAAACAAATAAAGAAAAAAACATCAATCACGTATTTATCAATTTAAGAAGTTAAAACACTTAGTGCTCACAAAATACAACCAGTGAGAAGTTTCACATTAGTTTCCACAAAGAGTCAGGTGTGAGATGTTTTCAAGGGTGTGAAGCACCTCTTGTCCTGTACCGCAGCCATGATGTGGCATATGGCTCTGGATGCCACTGAACTAGAGGAGGTCCATGTACAGTTTAACAAACATAAGTGCTGATACATGATGTACGACAGTTTTTGAGCGTGTTGTTGTTATTATCAGGTTCGTGTGCCTGAATCCCCTGTTAGCAGTACTAATAGGAATAACTTGTAAACAGCTCAGTAATGGGTGTAAGTCTTGGGGGGGATGCGGCGTACATGATCCTCCACATAGTCTCTAAAGGCATTTAGTGCAGAGTAAAAATAAAACTTAAACCTCTTACAGAGAGATAATATTTCAGCTTCTCCGTAATTACGTGGTATTTCATCAGGCCAGCCGCTAGTAGTCTATTTCAAGGACACACATCTCACTTAGCAGTGATTTATACATACTTTGAGGTTCAGAAATCTGAGAACCTTTCAATGATGTCGTGAATACACGGTGCGGCAAATTGTTCACAAGACTAGCAAGAAACTGTTGATAATTAATGGAGGCAATTTTCTTGTTGTTTGTTATGGAGGAAACTTCTCCTTTTCAATTGCCTTTTGAGCTTCTAAAGTTCTAGTGCCAGGTTTCTCTTTTAGGCCATGCAATGACCTTATGCTCCGCTGAATCAGTTTTTCTACATACACAATCGAAGTAGTATCTTTCTGTAGACACTCTGATGGTAAACCAAGTTCATGGAACGTGTCATACATTAGAGCTAAATACATTAGAAACTGTTGTGAAGTTAGCTTTTCCAACAGACCTTCATAGGTTTTTCTACCACGTCCAAATTTTGTTTCATCTTTCACTGCTTTTTCAAAATGAAAACAATGTGCTTCATAATTTTTCCACTCTGCTGAAACTGTTCGAAACGCGCTGGCCACTCACCAGGTGCTCAGAACACGGCCTATTTTGCGATTCTGTTGTTCAAGTTGAGAGAGACACATTCAGATAGTTCCTTTTGATTTAGAGGTAATTTACTGTAAACTGAGTACAATTTGTCCATAAATGCTTGAAAATGATTAATTCCATGAGCTTCTCTCACTGAATCACCTACTGCAAGTTCTAATCTGTGATTAAGACAGTGTCAGATTATTATATCAGGGTAATGTTCCTTGAGAATTGTTGCAACGTCAGATTTGACACCAAGCATGACACTTGCCCCATCACTAGCAAATGCTACAAGGTTCTGTTTCAAATATAAGTCATCAAACCTATCATAATTGAGACAGCTCAATAGTTGCCTAGCAATAGTTGCTGCTTTCTGATCAGGTAGTTCCCTTAGATCTAAGAACATGAAATGGGAATTACCTTCCTTATCACTTTCACATTTCAAGTAAACTATCAAGGTTGTTTTAATGCTCAGGCTTGTTGATTCATTAATAAGAACATCAATTTTGTCATTTATCTTCTTCATATGCTGGCAAATTTTCTTTTTCATATTAATGGCTATGTGATTAGTTATCTCTGTTGCATTAGTACGGGAATGCCGTCCCATGCCAATGTCAACACCATTTTGCTTTTGTAGTTCCAGTAAGCCAGAGTGATCAGAGTTTAGTCTGTCATTCTGAGCTAAATAATATGCAGAACGCAAAATTGAACAAGTTGTCTTTAGATGTGAAGTATTCCTGGCATCACACACTTTTCCAAGAGCATCTTCACTAGCAACATTTTCAACACTTAAAGCAGCAGTGTGAGCTTTCCATAGTTTATGATCAACAATTTTTTGTCTGAGAGACTTCAAGCATGTACTTTGATCTGCTCCATAATAGTATACTTGGTACATCTGTCACTCATTTGATAATCTTAAACCCTTAGAAGTGAAAAGTGTTACATTGCTTATGTTTGCACACACTTTACATCCAAGTTTATCATCTGTGAAGTCTAACCAATCGAACTGGTAGTGGTTGAGTAGGTTGTGGTAGAGGAGGTGGTGGTGGTGGCGGTGATGGAGAGAGAAACAGACAAGAGACAAAGACTTCACCAAACTCTGGTCGAAAGTCCTCCTCCGCTCAACACAAGACGGACCTCTAATATACTATCTTCATGTTGCGTCTCGCTCGCTGTTGGGATACAACTTACAACGCTCATACACTATGTATTCAGTATATTAGAGGCGTCCATCTGGGCCATCCTGCAGAAGCAAATAATTTTCCACTAGGCTCCTGGAGACTGCAACTGTTCATTTCTCATTTTCTTTGGGTGAATTTCGATGCAGCTTGAAAACAAATTATACAGATTTTATTTGAATTAAATTAAAGAAAAAACAATTTGTTAGATACTAAATTTTTCATGATAATTTATACATCACTGCTCTATAAACTAAAAAAAAAAACGTAAATACTTTAAAAATTATTAGGCTTGTCACTAAAAACATAAAAACTAATAAATACAACATAATATCTTTACTACGAAAGGCATAGACAAAAATGTGAAGAAAAAAATAAAACATGGAATGGAGTGATAGAGAGAGAGAGAGAGATCCCGTCTCCCTAACTCCCAGAGGTCATGAAACTTGCAGCCATTGTCCTCCACAGGGACCCCCAATGTAAGCCGGAGATACTAACTTTCGCGCCAAATATCTTAATGCCATTTCTTGCTTCTAGTCGCCTAATGTGAGTTTTTTTTTTTTTTTTTTTTTTACAATTAGGAACGTCTGGGGATTCCACTTAGTGCAATCGTGGAAATTATTATATGAAACAAGAGGATGGTTTTAGGTGACAAATACTCACTGAAACACACACACACACACACACACACACACACACACACACACACACACACACACACACACACACACACACACACACACACACACACACACACTTGTGGAGTGTATGTGTAGTAGTTATGTAGCATCGGCTGAGTAGGTGGTGGTGGTAGTAATGGTTGAATGAGTAGTGGTGGTGATGATAAGGTTGGTGGTAGTGGGGGGATGGGGTGTGGTGCAGTGGGTGTGGTGCTGGTGATAGTGTAGGGGGGAGTGTGTAGACGGTGGTTGGGGGTGTAACTTGTATAATATGGGGGGGGGGGGGAGGAGGGGTGTTTTAGACTACGCAAAGAAGTCAGTGCTAAAGACTCCAGTCTTGGAGCTGCAAATTGGTGAACTAAACAAGTTTCAATAATAATAATAATAATAATAACCCCATCCACTGGTGGGGTGTGTGGTGATCTGGACGACTTTAAACACATCCCGCAGTGGTTGGCAAGATGGCAACTGGGTGTGGTTGATAAGCTGACATCATGCAGTGGTTAAGATACTGTCACACTCAGATTCAATCATCATCTCTACATTACTTCCAATTGTCCTTGGCTGCACAAATTCTCTCACTCCTCAACTAGCTATGTGAGGAAAAGGTATTAACCCAAGAGGTCTATACTCTCTCTTGACGGCCACCAAGACCTGATCTATTTGATGTCATTCCCGGCACAGAGTCCGACAGGGACGCTAATTAATGCCCCCGCTAACACCTTCCCTCAAGATGAGCCTTGGACCTTCTTCCCTCGGTACTCCGAACGGAATATTTCACAGCAAAGGGCCCTCATTACACTCGCTCTCCTCAAATACTCTCCCAAAAGTCTGGCTTGGTTACTGCACCATCGCCCGTGCTCAGCTCAAGAACGCAAACACAATGCCATCGACATCACCTCCCTCGGGATTTCCTCCTTCCTGTGTTAAGGCACCTACGCTCCGGTTCCCGCCCCACCTGGGTCCCCAACCTTGTCACAAATTTATCGCCAACCTTGATGGTGGCTCAGAAAGGGAGTGGAGAACCGCCGGAATCACACCCCTCCCCTGGCCCCATGATATTTATCGTGAGGCGAGACGACCCTTGCTGCCACTGAAATTATAACCGAGGTACACGACCTCCCCAACGCCGCCTTGATATTGCAGGCTATACATCCAGTGGGTCGGCCCACCAACCGCCCTCAAACCGGTAAAGCCAGAGACGAACCCCGTATTGTGCCCGGTTTTCTGTGCGAGCCATCTTGGGCAGTACGCAAAAAGCGTCGGATATTTGGTTATATTGACGTGTTTCTCAACAAGGAGCGTGATATAACGATGGAACATGGGTTTTTGTTGTCGTTGTTATGTTCTAGGACGAAAGGGGAGTGACATGTGTTGTATGAGATGTTACGTAGCAGAAGGTTTTGGCGAGATGAACGGGTGCACTTGTTCTGGGACCACTAGCCAGGTGGGAAGACGAAGTAGGAGAGGGGGGACTGTTATAATGTAGCTGGCTAATGTTATAATGCAATGGGGAAAGTTATAATGTAATGGAGGAATATTATAATCTAATCAGGTATTGATATAATGTAAGGGGGGGATATACAGTTGCTTCAGTGGTATAGTAGGGTTATTGAGCACCAATAACGGATCCATCAGTGAGTGTTGACGATGGCAGACTTCCAGGTGTGAGGGAGAGTGATCGCTTCCTTGTACCTCACCACCCACACTGCCAGTTCTGACTGCGGCGCATATGATGAGGGTAATGGCGTGGTGCCACCTCATTGCAAGAGCTATGAGGGCGGAAATGAAGGTACTTGAACCATCAGGGGAGTCGAACGCCGACCTGCAGAGTGGTCCATCGTTCTTGTCCTCACCTACCTTTCTTAGAAATATTTGGTTGCCCTTCTATGTCGAACTGATGCAGCTGTTAGACCACAGTTGTACATGTGTTGTACAACGCTGATAATTGAGACCAGAATTGTACATTCCATTCACTCGGTCTGGTCGGTTTAATGGAAGCCAAGCCTCTTGCAGGTCGGCGTTCTATCCCCGATGGTGAAAGTGGTTGGGCATCGTTACTCATATCCCGGCTCCTTGTCCTCGTGTCCTTTCACTTGGTATATAGCCATACTGGTTTAGTGGTTTCCAACACCCCACGACTCATCGCGACCACCTTTGTGAAGAATAACTGAACCATTCAATTATAGCTTTAACTACTCTATAATTCTACTGGAATACATAATTGTTATTTATGTCGTTAGCAATTAAATAAGACTTTACATTTATCTTGAGTTCTGGCCCTTATTATATCTATTTATTTTATTTATTTATATATGCAAGAGTTCTTTCATTGTTGTACAATTCTTGTAGGGGCCTCGTAGCCTGGTGGATAGCGCGCAGGACTCGTAATTCTGTGACGCAGGTTCGATTCCCGCACGAGGCGGAAACAAATGGGCAAAGTTTCTTTCACCCTGAATGCCCCTGTTACCTAGCAGTAAATAGGTACCTGGGAGTTAGTCAGCTGTCACGGGCTGCTTCCTGGGGGTGGAGGCCTGGTCGAGGACCGGGCCGCGGGGACACTAAAAAGCCCCGAAATCATCTCAAGATAACCTATAACCTCACTAGCAAGCATAGCGTTTCCGTCAGGTCCTTAATCCTGGGACCCCTATTTTACTGTTGGGTAAACAGAGGCTACAGTTAAGGATTGACGCCCAGTAAATCCTCCCCGGTCAAGATACGAACCCAGGACTAAGGAGAGTGTCTTACCACTATCCCCACGGAGACTGCCGTTTTCAAGTGAGAACTTTTCTGTGCCTCTATAGAGGCCACCGTGTGCTCTGAGGAAGGCTCTATACTAGGGCGGCTCTGGGAAAGAGTTCATCAACAGTGTTCCATCACATCATCAATGCCTGTGGCAGTGAGATGTGGAAGTGTTTGCTTCTATATGGGTTTGATGTCATGACTATTTTACTCAATATATATATATATATATATATATATATATATATATATATATATATATATATATATATATATATATATATATATATATATATATTTTACCATTTGGAACATTTTTTATTTAATATTATTTCCAATTTCATTAAGTTTGCGTATTGTAGACCAGGAGCTACAACTTAACCCCAGCAAATAGCTTGAAGCAAGTTCACACACCCCAGCTCGCTTTCTTGATCTGTCACTCCGTAAAAAATACAACCTTTTATCCTACCCAAAAACGTACGAACCCAAGCTACAAACCAAACCTGTCGAGTCCGATGCATAGAAAACGTAAATATACGTGAACCTTTACTGTTAATAATAGGTTACATTTATAACGTTGGTTACGATAACGTAGAGAACGCGACCCATTGGTTGAGAGGACAGGTTGCGCACATACTTACATCTCTGCAGAATTGAATACGCATTTACGCCTCAAAAGACAAGCAGAAGTTGTCAGTGTAAGCTGGTTATCTTGAGGTTATCTTGAGATGATTTCGGGGCTTTTTAGTGTCCCCGCGGCCCGGTCCTCGACCAGGCCTCCACCCCCAGGAAGCACCCCGTGACAGCTGACTAACACCCAGGTACCTATTTTACTGCTAGGTTACTGCTGGTGATCACATGGCATGACTAACCATCCTGTGGTGCTGTTCAGCATGACAGTCAGGCCTTGACACACTGTGTGACCCAGCATGACAGTCAGGCCTTGACACACTGTGTGACCCTTCATGTAGTGCATGGGAGCGGCCTCCACACACGTATGTATGCCAGAAGAAAAAACTGGCATAGCAGCCAAATTAGCATGTAAAATGAATGAAACTGAACTTGACCCGAGTGTCCCTATTCTTGCTGATTATATTCTGCCAAACACTCAAGTCTGATAGGAGAGAAATTATTGACTCTGAAGGCCTGAAAACACCAGTAAAATAAATTATGATTTGTTTACATCGGATGTCTATATATCTGGGGAGCACCATACGTAGACTAGACTGTGTGACACAGTGGTTGCCAGGATCAGGTTGGGTTACCGTTACCTGTGGCAGGTGGCTACCGTTACCTGTGGCAGGTGGCTACCGTTACCTGTGGCAGGTGGCTACCGTTACCTGTGGCAGGTGGCTACCGTTACCTGTGGCAGGAGGCTACCGTTACCTGTGGCAGGTGGCTACCGTTACCTGTGGCAGGAGGCTACCGTTACCTGTGGCAGGTGGCTACCGTTACCTGTGGCAGGTGGCTACCGTTACCTGTGGCAGGAGGCTACCGTTACCTGTGGCAGGTGGCTACCGTTACCTGTGGCAGGTGGCTACCGTTACCTGTGGCAGGAGGCTACCGTACCTGTGGCAGGTGGCTACCGTTACCTGTGGCAGGTGTCTACCGTTACCTGTGGCAGGTGGCTACCGTTACCTGTGGCAGGTGGCTACCGTTACCTGTGGCAGGTGGCTACCGTTACCTGTGGCAGGTGGCTACCGTTACCTGTGGCAGGTGGCTACCGTTACCTGTGGCAGGAGGCTACCGTTACCTGTGGCAGGTGACTACCGTTACCTGTGGCAGGTGGCTACCGTTACCTGTGGCAGGTGACTACCGTTACCTGTGGCAGGAGGCTACCGTTACCTGTGGCAGGTGGCTACCGTTACCTGTGGCAGGTGGCTACCGTTACCTGTGGCAGGAGGCTACCGTTACCTGTGGCAGGTGGCTACCGTTACCTGTGGCAGGTGGCTACCGTTACCTGTGGCAGGAGGCTACCGTTACCTGTGGCAGGTGGCTACCGTTACCTGTGGCAGGTGGCTACCGTTACCTGTGGCAGGTGGCTACCGTTACCTGTGGCAGGTGGCTACCGTTACCTGTGGCAGGTGGCTACCGTTACCTGTGGCAGGTAGCTACAAGTGACGGATCCCCCAATCCTGAGCACTCCAGGTGCAAACTCTGTGAGCAGGAACTGGGTCAACTTCTCACACACACACACACACTACATTATTGACTATCCAGTCATTATACCCTTCACACCTGCCAGTATGAGGCATTTGAAGCTTAGCAATTACTGTATTAACTCTCGTGTTCTTGAAGCTACCTTACAAAAGACCCAAATGTATAAATGCCCAGATACCTAAATATATTTATAATATAAACCAACATTATACAAAGTGTTGACAATATTATTAATGTACAAAATTTCAAATAATTTTTTCCATTCTTAAAAAAACAAAGAACAAATTATCTCTGTTCCTAACAAATATTGAATATTTTTTTTAATATGTAATTATGAGTTAAGTTGTTAGAAATGTTGTGCGTGTATAGTGCCAGGGTTTCTTAGGACACCAAGTTATTAAATTACTGTTAGATAGTGTTGTAATAACATTCTTGTCGAGGTAGTTGGGCACTGGTGCTGGGTGGCACTGTGCCAGTACCTGTGCTAGTTGGCACTGAACTTGTACATGTACTAGTAGTAGTAGTAGGACTAGTAGTAGTAGTAGGCTTTTTAGGCTACTATCCATTGTGTTTGCCCTCGAAATACGCTTTTGGTTGTGAGTGCGACCTTCAGGGGGGATGAGTGCGTGAGTAACACTCACCAGACACTCCTCAAACCAGAACACTCCAGCGAGACTCCAACATGACTCATACTTCCCAGAAAGTCTTCCATATAAGTAATGTCTTCCAGAGATACTTCAACACCGGCCCCATACCCTCCCCCCCCCCCCCCCGCTCCTGGAAGAGAGCTCTGTGTCACCATTACCTGCCATTTGCCACGATTTTCACCACTGCTGCACCTCGCAGGGATGAACAATGAGCCCATTAGATCCCCCCAGGTAATGGCTGGCTCACAGGTGCACCCCATTACACACTCCGGTAATATGTCATTTTCCCGCGCATTACCGGGAAATCGAAGTCGAGCCGTTAGATAGCAGTTCGCGCGCTCCCATCGACACCCCGTGAGAAGTGAACAGCTGAGGGCCTCAGTGCGTGATTACCATGTGCCACGGTAATTTTCTTGTCAAATTATCTTCCTGCCACTGCTGGCCTCAGTGTTGTGGGGGAATCAAGGCTGTTTATACTGGGGTCTCGGATGTGCTTTTCGTCCAAAAGGGGATGGTGGTACGGATAGTCTTTTGTAGGAGGGGGGAGTGGGTTGGGGTGGGGGGTGGGGGTAGAGCATGACGTGAGGTGATCTAGTAGACTAAATCTATAGTGGGGGTAGAGAGGGGAGGGGGGAGGCATGGACCTCATGTGTGTAATTTGTGGGATGGATCATTCATTTTTACTCCCCCACATGAAAGCACCTTCACACAAGGATGAAAATCCCTTTGAAAAACTTATTGGCGAGGCAGTAGTTACAGGAGGGGAAATACGGCAGGGGATCCTGAGGGTGTCAGAATGTCCTTAGGGTCGGCAGAAGGAGCGGGGAAGATTGTAATTTAAACATCGATAAGACTCCCCCTCCACCTACCCCCCGCCCTTCATCCACTCCCCCAAGTGTGAGTGCAGCTGATGATAGTGATGTTTCGACGTTCTCCTCACAATAGAAGCTGTTGAGGTATGAAATGTGAATGTGGGTGCCGCTCCTTAAGTCATCTTTCACCCTGGCCGCTGGTAGTGGTGCAGAGTTGTGTGGGCATGTGGGGGGGGGGGCTCCATGCTGGGGCCGCATACTCCAGGATTGGCCTTACATATGTGGTATATAAGGTTCTGAACGATTCTTTACACAGGTTTCTGAAGGCAGTTCTGATGTTAGCCAGCCTCGCATACGCCGGTGATGTTATTCTTTTGATGTGGGCTTCAGGAGACAGGCTTGGCGTGATATCAACTCCTAGATCTTTCTCTGTCCGTTTCATGAAGGACTTCATCTCCTATTCGATATCCTGTGTCTGGCCTCCAAGTTCCTCCTCCTAGTTTCATTGCCTTACATTTACTTGGGATGAACTTTAGTAGCCATTTGTTGGACCATTCCTTCAGTTTGTCTAGGTCATCTTGTAGCCTCATACTATCTTCCTCTGTCTTAATCCTCCTCATAATTTTTGGATCTTCAGCAAACATTGAAAGGAACGAGTCTATACCCTCTGGATCATTTACATATATCAGAAACAGTATAGGGCCAAAGGCTGATCCCTGACGGACTCCATTTGTGACGCCTCGCCACTCCGAAACCTAACAGTGACTCGCTGTTTTCTGTTGCTTAGGTACTCTCTTAACCAGTGAAGTACCTTCCCTTTCACTTCTGCCTGTATCTCCAGCTCCTGTGTCAAAGGCTTTCTGGGAACCCAAAAATATGCAGTCTGCCCACCCCTCTCCAATTTGTCTGATTTTTGTTGCCTGGTTGTAGAATTCAATTAATCCTGTGAGGCATGATTTGCCAACCCTGAACCCATGCTGATGCTGTGTTACGAAGTTCTTTCGCTCCAGATGTACCATTGAGATGTGAGTTCGAAGATTCACTAGTTTTATTCGCATAATCTTCTCCATCAGCTTGCATGGTACGCAAGTTAGGGACACTGTTCTGTAGTTCAGTGCCTCCTGTCTATCCCCCTTCTTGTATATCGGGACTACATTGGCCGTCTTCCAAATGTTTATTCACCTGTTACCAGTGATTTGTTGTACATCATAGAGTGTGTGTGTGTGTGTGTGTGTGTGTGTGTGTGTGTGTGTGTGTGTGTGTGTGTGTGTGTGTGTGTGTGTGTGTGTGTGTGTATACCATCTGGTCTGCGTACACCAGGTGGTGTCTGACAGCTTGACCCAACAGCTCAATGACACCCACATATGACGTATCACTGAAATGTCCACTGCGCACGAAAACAAAAATTTTGAAAGCGGATATTACCCGAAATGTACAATATTATGGAATCTTTTTGCAACGGCAACTTTAACAACAACAACATCGTGCAAACGAATGATGACAACAGAACAAGTAGTTCAGCAGAGTGATGATAAATCATCATCATCACTAATGATGATATCCAGGTGAAGATTGATTGATGAAGATTAAGCCAACCAAGAGGTGGCACGGGCATGAATAGCCCGTAACCAGGTGAAGGCAGCTCCAGCATTGCTATATTAATCATAATATTAAAAATACTAATAATATAATTTATTATGTAATTTTTTTATATTATATTTTTCATTATTATTATTGTTGTTGCTTTTTAAGGGAAATAATCAGAAAATTATATTTACCATAATATAACTATCATCCACGAAAGCCAAAAAAGATGATTTTTTTGTTTTAAATGACCTTTACAAGGGGGGAGGGGGATGGGGGGGGGTGAATGTCAGGTGTGTGGTGGCCCCTCCCTCACAACACACTCGACATGCGCACCTTCCCCACACCCCCTACCTCCCCCCCCTCTCTCTCTCTCTCTCTCTCTCTCTCTCTCTCTCTCTCTCTCTCTCTCTCTCTCTCTCTCTCTCTCTCTCTCTCTCTCTCTCTCTGACTGTCTGCCTCTGTTTTACTACCATATTTCTAACCGATTGATTGCTTGCCCTGTCTGCTTGCCTGCCTGTCTGTCTGTCTGCCTGCCTGCCTGCCTGCCTGTCTGTCTGCCTGCCTGTCTGTCTGTCTGCTTGCCTGCCTGTCTGTCTGTCTGTCTGCCTGCCTGCCTGCCTGCCTGCCTGCCTGCCTGTCTGCCTGCCTGCCTGCCTGCCTGCCTGCCTGTCTGTCTGTCTGTCTGCCTGCCTGCCTGCCTGCCTGCCTGCCTGCCTGTCTGTCTGCCTGCCTGCCTGCCTGCCTGCCTGCCTGCCTGCCTGCCTGTCTGTCTGCCTGCCTGCCTGCCTGCCTGCCTGCCTGCCTGCCTGTCTGCCTGCCTGCCTGCCTGCCTGCCTGCCTGCCTGCCTGCCTGCCTGTCTGTCTGCCTGCCTGTCTGTCTGCCTGCCTGCCTGCCTGCCTGCCTGCCTGCCTGCCTGCCTGCCTGTCTGCCTGCCTGCCTGCCTGCCTGCCGTCTCTACCAAAATTCCAGTAAATTTCCATATTAAACAGCCTAATAATTCCTATGCTATAATTGACCAGTCGACACTGTGCAAAGTTCCCAGCACCATACACACCTTGTGCAAATGTTGACACTTTCTCATTATTTACACAGGGTTCACGCCACCAGGACCACGCAGGGAGAGAGCACGAGACCAGAACACAATGCCCAACCGCGTCGACGTCAACCTCTCACAATGCTGCTCTGACCAATTGATGCCGATCAATGATGCTTTCTCTCAATAGATGCCGATCACAGTATCGTGGGTTAACATTTCGTAGAGGGTGAAGTGGCCCATTCTCTAAGGTGCCAGGAACTCCTCACAGGAGTTCCTGGCACTATTACCTGGCACTTCCTGGGATAAGGTCAGTGGGAGTGACAGGTCACCTACTGACCTTATCAATGAAGATTGTTATATATTAGATCTTTTATAGACCTTCGGATTTACGGGCTCACCATAGCCCGTGCTACATGGACACTTCGTTCTGAGTAGCTAAATCGGAAACAACAACAACAACAGGCCTTCGGTAAATCAGAATAGGTACCAGAGTTGGGTATAGCTTTCTATAGTTACTGTGTATAGCTTTCAAGCGAAGAGCAAGGGGAGACATGATTTAAGTACACTTATGTATGAAATAGTATAGCACGGGGTATATTAATATTGATCAATATTATATTGATATTGTATATTAATATCAACACAAAATGAGACACGAAACACTGGATACAAAAAGGTATATGTTTAGATTCAGAAGAGACCTGGGTAAATACTAGTTTGAAAATACGGTTGCAGACTTATGGAACAAATTACCGGGAGACACAATAAGCGTGTGATCGCTGGGTCACAAATGAAATATATGTTCATGAACATATATAAATGAACAAATGAAATATATGGTCATTTATATAGATGTATAAATAAATGAATGTGGTTGGCCTGAAACAGGAACCTCATAGCATATGCTAGTGTTTTGAGGAGGCACTGATGAATCACACGTGATTGAAGCATTTTGAGAAGAGGACTTCCGACATATGAGGCGAGTGAAGCACGTTTTGAGCAATGTTTCGATCGTGATCTACTCGCGTGTAAACCACATTTCCTACCTTGCTCCACCGAACTGATTTCCGCTAGTGTTTTGGGAACCGATCAGCCAGTCCGTCCTCCAAAAATGGGGTGGTAAATGTAAGGAGACAAATAAGTGCAATTATGTACTATTCATAGCAGTTAGGAATTGTACTTATTTTCACTTAGTATTAAATCGTAGTCAGATATATTGTGAATATTTGAGTTTACCTGAAAAACTGAAAAGAAAACCACAACCTCACCTAACCGTCATAGTTTTTGAAGATAATAATTTTATTGCTTCTTAATTACAATTATTACTTAACCTATAGCTATATTGATACTACAGTTTTATAAAACTAATAAAACAAAACTAAAATATATCAATAAATTGTAAAGTAACTCAGGATATTTTAAAATTTTGTATAAAGTCTATATTGTTTAATTAACCTGAAAAAGAAATTCCTGATATTTAAAACTTGTGTATCGCAAATCGAAATTGAAAACGTCATCCTAAAATTCTGAGTGACTTAACAGAAAACTAGAAGAATTAAAGCGGGGGAGGGAGTTGGGTCAATGTAACAGCCTCATAAGTGCAATTATGCACTGCTTATTACAGTAAGAAAGTGTACTTATTACACTTAGTATTAAATCGTACTGTCAATTCGGAGGATGGGTTGGATCAGCAGATCGATGGGTTATGGAAGCGGGAGACTGAGAGATGAACTTCTTACCGAAGTAGCGGCTGTCATGGATTCCTTATAGGAAGAATGGGGACACCAGACCACTTCCTTACCAGCGTCACAATTATCTGAGGGAAGGAAGGAACTATCTGGGGGAACGCGCTAAACCATTACGACTATATAGCACTTGGAAGGGGTCAGGATAAGAGTTTGGGATGGGACGGGGGGAAAGGAATGGTGCCCAAGCACTTGGACGGTCGGGGATTCAACGCCGACCTGCATGAAGCGAGACCGTCGCTCTACCGTCCAGTCCAAGTGGTTGGAGTGGATATCGAAGACGGATGTGTGAGTTCGAAGATTCTGAACCATAAACTTCAAAGCATCATTAGTTTCAAAAACTTTTAAAGTAGATTTCAAGAGTAAAAAAAAAAAATCCGTAGCGCCTTGTGGCACAAACCCAATTGCACATTTGGGTTTGGGTTTATATATGTTTTGGATTTTAATAAACCAAATTTATAGATATGCAAACGAGAGAGGAGTGTGGCCACACCATGTGACTCTTGGTGTGGCAGCGTTGCCAGAGCCAGGGTCACCCGTCCAACCCCTGTACTGACACTACACAACTTTGTCGTACTAAAAACCCAACACACACACACAGAAGACGACTAAGTCAAACTGACAAGTCTTTGCCCGCTCATGTATGTATAATTAACCCAACGATTGGACACATGTAGAGTGATTTGCATCTCTCTCTCTCTTCTCTCTCTCTCTCTCTCTCTCTCTCTCTCTCTCTCTCTCTCTCTCTCTCTCTCTCTCTCTCTCTCTCTCTCTCTCTCTCTCTCTCTCTCTCAATTTCTTTGGATACATATTGGTCCCTGCGACAAGTAGCTTAATAGAAGTCCGTGGGGGCTCCAGGGTAACTTGCCTCGCACGAGGAAATAACAAGACAAAAACACAGTGATAGAAAACATTTCGATGGTTGAGAAGCTTCTGTGAATACCTGGGAACACCTGTAACAGCAGATATTAACAAAGGTTTTCAGTAAGTACTTGGCAATACCTGGCAATACCTGGTCGGCTCCTCTATTGAGCCATACGGAACAGAGGAGACGCAATTTGAACTTTTCAACCCCATAATCATTCCCAAACCTCGCTAATGAGGACCTATTTCGCTGAATTGTGCAGGTGGAAAACACATTACAAACTACCGAAAGATGAATTAACAGCTCAGAAACAACACAGACTCCCGTAGAGCGGATTTTTGACCGGTTTTCGGATTCGCGAGGGAAGGTTTCGGATAAGCGGGTGATAGGCACACCGGCCAACCAAGCAAGTTGACCTTTTGTAAGTATTGATTCAGAGCACCGAACTAGCAGGATAATATTGATCTTCTTGCCACGTTTGCTGATAAGCTAAGACCACACCCTTCTGTGGTGGTGATGGAGAGAGAGAGAGAGAGAGAGAGAGAGAGAGAGAGAGAGAGAGAGAGAGAGAGAGAGAGAGAGAGAGAGAGAGAGAGAGAGAGAGAGAGAGAGAGAGAGAGAGAGAGAGAGAGTGAGAGAGAGAGAGAGAGAGTGTGAGAGAGAGAGAGAGAGAGAGAGAGAGAGAGAGAGAGAGAGAGAGAGAGAGAGAGAGAGAGAGAGAGAGAGAGAGAGAGAGAGAGAGAGAGAGAGAGAGAGAGAATAAATGTCATGAAATGTATAGAGTATGTTTATCGAATCAATCATTATTAAGAATCGCATTTCTAGGTATATCAGATCTGTTCTTCTTGAAGTAGCTAATGAAGAGGAAAGATAAGATGATGCAGCTTCACTGCACCACCAGGTATGTTCCAGGTTCAATGGAGTGATTCGAGATGTTGTTCCAGGCTCGTTGAACCATGAGGGGAACATGTTCCAGGTTCGCTGGACTGGGTCGAGAAAATAGTTCAATTTCGCGGGCCTGGGGCCAGATTCACGAAGCAGTTACACAAGTACTTACGAACGTGTACATCTTTCCTCCTCAATCTTTCATGGCTTTGGTTACATTTATTAAACAGTTTACAAGAAAGAAAAACTTGCCAATCAACTGTTGTTATTGTTATAAACAGCCTCCTGGTGCTTCGGAGTTCACTAACTGTTTAATAATTGTAAACAAAGGCGCCATAGATCGAGGAAAGATGTACAGGTTCGTAAGTACTTGCGTAACTGCTTCGTGAATCTGGTCCCAGGTTCGGAAATGTCTTCCAGGATCGGGATAAAGAAGCGGAGGGCCACCCACTCTTCACCCGCCCTCTGGGTGCTCCAGCCCGCCCTCTGGGTGCTCCAGCCCGCCCTCTGGGTGCTCCAGCCCGCCCTCTGAGTGCTCCAGCCCGCCCTCTGGGTGCTCCAGCTCGCCCTCTGAGTGCTCCAGCCCGCCCTCTGAGTGCTCCAGCCCGCCCTCTGAGTGCTCCAGCCCGCCCTCTGGGTGCTCCAGCCCGCCCTCTGGGTGCTCCAGCCCGCCCTCTGAGTGCTCCAGCCCGCCCTCTGGGTGCTCCAGCCCGCCCTCTGAGTGCTCCAGCCCGCCCTCTGAGTGCTCCAGCCCGCCCTCTGGGTGCTCCAGCCCGCCCTCTGGGTGCTCCAGCCCGCCCTCTGAGTGCTCCAGCCCGCCCTCTGAGTGCTCCAGCCCGCCCTCTGAGCGTTCCAGCCCGCCCTCTGAGTGCTCCAGCCCGCCCTCTGGGTGCTCCAGCCCGCCCTCTGGGTGCTCCAGCCCGCCCTCTGGGTGCTCCAGCCCGCCCTCACAAACAATGAGTGAAAAACACTTTACACACACACTACTACAACTGTTTACACTCGAACTTTGTCTTGAGCATTGACTCGCTCTTCCCGCGTCTGAGTCTCCACGTCTCAAAAGTAAATATCGCCTTTAGTTACATAGTTCGTTAAAACTAACGAATGCGTCGTTGGGGGTCGGCCGCAGCATGGACGAACGTGGACCTCGTTACCTCACCTTGCGATGATTTCCGGGCTTAACGTCCCTACGGCCCGGTCCCTGATCAGGCCATCGTTAACCGGCCCGAAGACGGTTACGAAGCTCACAGCCAACGAACGACACACTCTTACGAAGTTTGTACACTTGCTCGACCACGATCCATTCTTGAATCACTGACGAACGATCCTCATGCAAAATGCACGAAGGCGGCTCGATACGAAAACGCAGAAATATGACGTCATTTGTCACGACCGAGCGAACTAAATTGCCGTCCTGAAGATAAGTTTCTAACTTATACTTTGCGATAAAAGTTCCCCGGACATTTTAGGCAAGACGCCTTTGTTACCCGTGTAATAATATTATTCGTAAATCGTCAAGTAATTCAGGAAAATTTCAATCCGAAAACGAAGGAATTTGTAACCGACGGTGCGGAGCTCTCAGAGCTCTCGCAGCTCTCGTGGGAAAAATCCTTCGTCTTCTAAAGTATATAAATAATTTATATACGAGTTTATAACACGAGTCAGGGCCCGCGAGCGAGGGTTCACGAGCAAACTTTAGCGATGAAGAGTCGAGGTGTGAAGCATTATGGGTAATGATCAGACCTGGTGATGTATCACGCAATCGATGGGACATGTGGAGGTAGGGCTTACCTCACACTAACGCTGCTTACCTTACACCCCTTACCTAACATCACTTACCTAACAGTGACTATGGGAAAGTGTGATCTAGCTCTTTATGTCTCACCAACTAGCCCAGCTGTACCTGTTGGGTTGTTATCTACCAATTATCACCTTACAATTCTTTGTCGAATCTGATTTTAAAGTTGTAGATGGAGGTGGCTTCTACAACTTTCTTAAGTCCATTCCACTTGTTGACTGGGGGGTGGGGTCCTCTCTCTCTCTCTCTCTCTCTCTCTCTCTCTCTCTCTCTCTCTCTCTCTCTCTCTCTCTCTCTAAATTCGACCAAGAGGAATTTGCTACATATTACGTAAATTATTTCTCAAAACCTTGGAGTGTGTAATAATTCTCAGCGTCTCGGGTCTTCGATTGTCAAAGTGGTCGTGAAAATACCGAGTGAGACGCAGCTACTTGCGAGGTAACTGCCCAATTCACACTGAATAAGACATCAAAAGACATCTTCCAGCCACGAGCCCCAGCCATGAGCCCCTAAGCACAGCTCCTCCTTGATTTACCGTTGTCAGAAAAGGGGGGTTTCGATTGTACCCGGGCCACCAGCTTTAGCCGGGGGGACGAAGCGTAAGCATTTTGGCAAGCTTTACGACGTTGGAAGCAGTCGCCACAATGACCCGAAGATGTGCCATGCATTCACAGTGAAATCGCTGTAGCATTTCACTGCTTTCACAGTGATGTCACTGCAACTGTTCATTGTTTTCACAGTGATGTCACTGCAACTGTTCATTGTTTTCACAGTGATGTCACTGCAATCCTTCACTAGCGAGGAGGTTGAATATTGGGGGGCGGGGTGGAAATGGTGGAGTTGGTTGGATGGGTGGAAGTTCAGTGGCTGAAAGTAGGAATGGTGTTGGGGACATGTGTAGACAGGGATGGCTGAGGCGGGGGGTGGTTGTGGTAGAGGTAGGGGGTGGTAGGGTAGAGGTAGGGGTGGTATGGTAGACGTAGGGGGGTGGTATGGTTGACCACCAACCACGAACCATCGCACCAAGACACACAAGAGGCCAGCATCAACTCCAAACAGCCCTCTTGTGTACTGAAAATTACTTTGGTTCAGAGGTGTGTGTGTACTCACCTATATTTACCAACTACATGTCCTTAAAGTGTTGAGCGCTAGCTCTGAGGCCCCACCTTTCCGGCCCCTGTCCTCAGCCAGGGCTTCACAGGCGGGACTCATAGCAACATTATCGATGATGTTGACAAAATAAAGCAAGACTAAGTATGAGATAAAATACTTTATCCCATAACCTTAGATAAGCATTATCTAAGGTTGAGAGATAATTCTTAAAAGAGAGAGATAATTATCGAGAGATAATGTCTAAGATAAGAGAGATAATCCAGGGAGAATCAAAAGTTACAATGTGCAGAGAGAGAACACAACCCTCCCCCCCAACCCACCCCAAAAAAGCCATCTTGAGATGATTTCGGGGCTTAGTGTCCCCGCGGCCCGGTCCTCGACCAGGCCTCCACCACCAAGAAACAGCCTGTAGCAGCTGTCTAACTCCCAGGTACCTATTTACTGCTAGGTAACGGGGCCATCAGAGTGAAAGAAACATTTTGCCCATTTGTCTCCACCTCCACCGGGGATCGAACCCGGAACCTCAGGACTATGAATCCTAAGCGCTGTCCACCCAGCTGTCAGGCGCCATAAATGACGAGCTGTCATTCCATAAAATCCCGTAATTCAGCCATTCCATAAAAGCATACCGTCTTCCCCAAGGCAGAAACTAAAATAAGAAATAACAAAAATCCCTTTAAGTCCCTTTAAAAATCCCTTTAGCCCTTTAAAAATAAAAGCCCAATCAGTTCTAAGGAGTTGGTAACAGGAATAAATATTAAGGAGTACAACATTTATTTATGAACCGCCTTAAAGAGTCTATACTTTATTTAAAGACTCCTTTAAACTTCTAACTTCCCCCCATGCATACTACAGCAACCACAGCAGGAAAGATCAAGTTGATTTTAAATGCTATGATTGCATTTTGCATCAATGTTGCAGGTGTAAATGACAGCTAATCACGCGCAAAACAATGCAAAGCAATTGATTGTAGATCTGGTTATCACGGGTCATTTATCAAGTGCAGTAAATTCAATTTTATCAATTAACTTGAATGGTCATTGATGCGATCCTTGTGTACGTGTTGTTTACCACCCTAATAGTGCTGTTTCCCATCCTAATAGTGCTGTTTACCATCCTAATAGCGCTGTTTACCATCCTAATAGTGCTGTTTCCTATCCTAATAGTGCTGTTTACCATCCTAATAGTGCTGTTTCCTATCCTAATAGTGCTGTTTACCATCCTAATAGTGCTGTTTACCATCCTAATAGTGTTGTTTACCATCCTAATAGTGCTGTTTACCATCCTAATAGTGCTGTTTACCATCCTAATAGTGCTGTTTCCTATCCTAATAGTGCTGTTTCCCATCCTAATAGTGTTGTTTCCCATCCTAATAGTGCTGTTTACCATCCTAATAGTGCTGTTTCCTATCCTAATAGTGCTGTTTACCATCCTAATAGTGCTGTTTCCCATCCTAATAGTGGTTTACCATCCTAATAGTGCTGTTTCCCATCCTAATAGTGCTGTTTCCCATCCTAATAGTGCTGTTTACCATCCTAATAGTGCTGTTTACCATCCTAATAGCGCTGTTTACCATCCTAATAGCGCTGTTTTCCATCCTAATAGTGCTGTTTACCATCCTAATAGTGCTGTTCCCATCCTAATAGTGCTGTTTACCATCCTAATAGTGCTGTTTACCATCCTAATAGTGCTGTTTACCATCCTAATAGTGCTGTTTACCATCCTAATAGTGCTGTTTCCCATCCTAATAGTGCTGTTTACCATCCTAATAGTGCTGTTTCCCATCCTAATAGTGCTGTTTACCATCCTAATAATGCTGTTTCCCATCCTAATAGTGCTGTTTACCATCCTAATAGTGCTGTTTCCCATCCTAATAGTGCTGTTTACCATCCTAATAGTGCTGTTTCCCATCCTAATAGTGCTGTTTACCACCCTAATAGCGCTGTTTACCATCCTAATAGCGCTGTTTACCATCCTAATAGTGCTGTTTACCATCCTAATAGTGCTGTTTCCCATCCTAATACTCATATCATTCATGCAATTGACCAACTGACCAATGCGTTCCAAATGCAACGTATTACTAACAAGTAAAGGACCGTAATTTTGACGTTTCCTTTGCATCGGCCTTGATAGGCTTGGAGGTTTTCTGGTTAGGCAAAACAGCTGCATTTTTTACGGAGTGGCAGATGACGAGAACGTTCCATTCTTACCCTTGCATGAAGTAATTGTTTGTGAAGGCTGCCTCCTACTACTACTACTACTACTACTACTACTACTACTACTACTACTACTACTACTACTACTACTACTACTACTACTACTACTACTACTACGCTTATATGAGTGTGATTAAGGTGTTTAGTCATTCATAAGGCGGTTTAATTCAGGTTTGGGAGCCGCGTGAGAGAATGAAAGGAACTTGCTGGTACTCTGCTAATTCTGCTTGTGTGGGGGAGGTGGTTGAGCTTAGGCTCTTTGGTCCCGCCTCTCAAGTGCCTTCTTACCTGGCAGAGAGACGTCTTCTGGGTTCCGACATTTACAACACTCTCTGTCGGGAGTTTCTCGTCATAGCTTCTAGTTCGTTACACTTATCCTGATGGTCACCAGGTCCTGATGGTCGCCTGGTCCTGATGGTCGCCTGGTCCCGAAAACGATCAGTTCATAGTTCAAAATAACGGTTATCTGAACTTACAGTAACGGTCCTCACTTACAATCAGGGAACTCGACTTAGAATCAGGGACCCTTACAATCCAGGGAACTGTACTTACAATCAGAGACCTCTACATACAATCAGGAACCCCTATTTATAATCAAGGACCCTTACTTGTAATTAGGGACTCCTACTTTCAATAGGGTAGCCTACTTATAATAAGGTATCAGGGACCTCTACTTACGAGAGAGAGAGAGAGAGAGAGAGAGAGAGAGAGAGAGAGAGAGAGAGAGAGAGAGAGAGAGAGAGAGAGAGAGAGAGTGAGAGAGAGAGAGAGAGAGAGAGAGAGAGAGAGAGAGAGAGAGAGAGAGAGAGAGAGAGAGAGAGAGAGAGAGAGAGAGAGAGAGAGAGAGAGAGAGAGAGAGAGTGAGAGAGAGAGAGAAAATTTTATTTTGATTGTTGCCGCCTGAGGCGGCTAGTTTATTGTGCACCCCATACCCATCCTGTGAGCGGTAGCGCAAAAGCATTACAGCGGGCACAAAAGGTCTTTATCAGACCTCATCGACAGAGAGCGAGTAACGTGGCTTCCTGTCCCCCCGACACAATAAATTATATATGCATGTATGTATATTTGTGCCTGTACGACTCCTGATGGGACGAGAAGGGGGAGGGGGGTGAGGGTACAGCGGTCGAGGAGTAATTTTCATAAATCCGGGGAAAGGTTGTGATTCTTGAACATTGATTTAGCATTCCCCGAGCTGATGGTTTCTGGCGGGAAGACCGCCAGCTGGACCTCGCTGCCTCGTCGTACTCTTTATGTGCTAATCTTGCCCTTTCCGCCCAGCCCTCCGCCAATACTCGGTTCTCCACCCTGTTTTCGTCCTCCACCCAGCTCGGGTGTTCCATCTTCCGCCCTCCACCCCGCTCAGTCCACCGCCCTCCGCCCAGCTCCGTCCAAGTCAGGGAGAAAATCAGCTATCTTGATAAGCCAATGAGGGCGGGGTCCCCAGGGAGCTGACCAATGGAGCGAGGCGAGGGCTGGCCGCGAGCGCTGATTGGAAGGCTCCACGTCTTGTTTATACTGGTGACTACGAATGGAGAGCAAGGTCTGGCGCTGAGTTGCTATGTGAGCTTATTATCACCGTATTTACCACATAAACGCGCGCGTTTACATTTAGAGAAATATTATGCATTTCAAACAGAAATATGTAAAATAAGTTGATGCAATATTGCAATGTGAATTCAATAATGTATAACGATATGCGAGGTGGTGAGAAGCGCGCATCTGGCAACCTAGCGGGCGGGCGGCCCGGGTGTTGGGAATTATCAGAAGAGGCTACCACCGTTTCAATCATAGTTATAGCCACAAATATGAAGTGGATGGGGTAATATGACATTGCTTCTACTCACCGTTTACTTCCCATCACACGTAATTGACGGGATGTGTACAGTCGCATCCCGGGGCGCCTTTGCCTGCTTCTATCCCCTAGGCGGGAAAATGGGGACGGACTTCCACAGTCATTATTCCTATCATACCTGACATTCCTGAGGCAAAAATAATATTACTTATATACTAAAGAGAGTGGGGAAGAATTTTGAGCTTCGACGATAATATCGCCCGCCTTGTAATAGAGGAAGACACAGAGAAAGGAAAACAAAGAGGGTTGTTTACGGGTCCAAAGACATCCATTTTCTAAGTCCCCCCTACCCCCCCCCCATCTCCACAGGAGGAAGATGTTCCAACACTGTAAACACCGCTGGCTGATGAAAAACGTAAGAATTTCACGACAATACCATAACAAATTCATACACGCCCCCTGAATAAAATACCCTTTCAATCAGGGCGCCATAATCCTGGGCAAGGCACTAGGAGAGGAGCCATTACAGGTCCCCCTCCAACTTTCACGTACCAATTCCACAGTGTCTGAGATGGCTGGCGTCTTAAGAAGCCTGGTCACTAACATATTTAAGTACTGTCACGGTCCTACTTCCTGGAAAACTATTAACACAGGGTACAATGTCAGTTCTATGGGTAGTAAATGCCTGAAACATTAGCTATATTGGAAAGAAAAGGATTTTTGGGACTGATGGTAGCCATATCATCAACCCACATATATGAAAATATTCATAGGATTTCAGAGGGAAATAAAGAAATACTGAGAATATTTTCTTCATCTCTTTATACGAGGCTATTGCCTCCTAACATCCTACCTGAGGTAATAATACCCTTATATATATATATATATATATATATATATATATATATATATATATATATATATATATATATTAAAAACCTAAATTTGTACGAATACGACTGCAATCTCAAGGCTGCGAATATTCGTAAACTCATTCAATATATTTCGAAATAAAAGTAAATTTTTAAAACTTGTTTAAAATGAATTGTCAATCCTGGAGGTGTTGAATGTTTCAAAATTGACTCACGAGAGAGAGGATGCATGTATTGAGCAGTAGAATATTTATGTGTAATTTGTATGCATCTATGTATACAGCTCAGGTGTCAATCGTAAGGAAATCAAGAGTGTATATATTAATGTATACATACACGCCCTCATGTATATGCTTATTCATACACAGGGCAGGAAGTCATTGTGAGAGACAATTAACTGCTGGTAATGCGGGGCTCAACAGCTAGTAACGCCACTAGATACGACCATTTAGTTAACAACAATTAGGTGATTACAGTCTCCAAGGCGGAAATACCAGTAGAAGATAAATATAGGAAAGTAAATATGTAGATATTGGGGGGGGGGGGTTATAGGCATACAGTATACTTATTACTTCATATCAGAGTAATACATAGAGGCAATCACCTCAACGTGGAGTAGTGGAGGCAGACTCCATACACGGTACGTGGAGTAGTGGAGGCAGACTCCATACGCGGTATGTGGAGTAGTGGAGGCAGACTCCATACGCGGTATGTGGAGTAGTGGAGGCAGACTCCATATGCGGTACGTGGAGTAGTGGAGGCAGACTCCATATGCGGTACGTGGAGTAGTGGAGGCAGACTCCATATGCGGTACGTGGAGTAGTGGAGGCAGACTCCATATGCGGTACGTGGAGTAGTGGAGGCAGACTCCATACGCGGTACGTGGAGTAGTGGAGGCAGACTCCATATGCGGTACGTGGAGTAGTGGAGGCAGACTCCATATGCGGTACGTGGAGTAGTGGAGGCAGACTCCATACGCGGTACGTGGAGTAGTGGAGGCAGACTCCATACGCGGTACGTGGAGTAGTGGAGGCAGACTCCATATGCGGTACGTGGAGTAGTGGAGGCAGACTCCATACGCGGTACGTGGAGTAGTGGAGGCAGACTCCATATGCAGTACGTGGAGTAGTGGAGGCAGACATAATACGCGGTACGTGGAGTAGTGGAGGCAGACTCCATATGCGGTACGTGGAGTAGTGGAGGCAGACTCCATATGCGGTACGTGGAGTAGTGGAGGCAGACTCCATATGCGGTACGTGGAGTAGTGGAGGCAGACTCCATACGCGGTACGTGGAGTAGTGGAGGCAGACACAATACACGGTACGTGGAGTAGTGGAGGCAGACTCCATATGCGGTACGTGGAGGCAGACTCCATACGCGGTACGTGGAGTAGTGGAGGCAGACTCCATACGCGATACGTGGAGTAGTGGCAGCAGACTCCATACACAGTACGTGGAGTAGTGGCGGCAGACTCCATACGCGGTACGTGGAGTAGTGGCGGCAGACTCCATACACAGTACGTAGAGTAGTGGCGGCAGACTCCATCCGCGGTACGTGAAGTAGTAGAGGCAGACTCCATACGCGCTACGTGGAGTAGTGGAGGCAGACTCCATACACGGTACGTGAAGTAGTAGAGGCAAACTCCATACATGGTACGTAGAGTAGTGGAGGCAGACTCCATACGTGGTACGTGGAGTAGTGGAGGCAGACTCCATACGCGGTACGTGGAGTTGTGGCGGCAGACTCCATACACAGTACGTGGAGTAGTGGCGGCAGACTCCATACGCGGTACGTGGAGTAGTGGCGGCAGACTCCATACACGGTACGTGGAGTAGTGGAGGCAGACTCCATACACGGTACATGGAGTAGTGGCGGCAGACTCCATATGCGGTACGTGGAGTAGTGAAGGCAGACTTCATACGCGGTATGTGGAGTAGTGGCGGCAGACTCCATACGCGGTACGTGGAGTAGTGGAGGCAGACATAATACACGGTACGTGGAGTAGTGGTCGCAAACTCCATACACGGTACGTGGAGTGATAGAGACAGACTCCTTAAACATGTTAAACATAGACACAACAGAGCCAAAAATGACTGAAACATGTAAACCAATTAACAGAAGTGAGAGAAACGGGACCATAGAACTAAAACTCAACTCCCGCAATAACACACACACACATACGCACTAGCATACACGCACCAAACCACACACGCATTCACACACATATACGCACGCAAATACCCATACAGATCCCAGTACTGGTAATATACCAGTATAGGTTCAGTACAGGATCATAATTTATACGTTCGCAGCTGTTTCTTCCAGGACGCATCCTGGAAGATCGCCATCTCCTCCTTGTAGGTGTTCTGGAAGGCTGTCTACGAGAGAGTGACCACCCACAATCACGCAAGATTTAAGAGTCGTTCCTTGTTTAGCCGTTCTCGTCGTTTGTCAAGTCGGGCGTTCGTCAATAGAGCGGCTCTTGCACGAACGATCGTTCCTCTGTAATTATTGTCTTCTTTGATGGCAAGCGTGAGATTTATTCGTTATCTTTTCGCTGTTTTCGTTCGTTTTAATGTTTATAGCCATTTTCTGTTCGTTATAATTTCAGTGTATTTTTTGTTATGGGTTATAGAGTGGTATTACACCCAATGTGCTTGTACATCCCTGTTAGTTCACCCTGTGAGCTAGTTCACCCTGTGAGCTAGTTCACCCTGTGAGCTAGTTCACCCTGTGAGCTAGTTCACCCTGTGAGCTAGTTCACCCTGTGAGCTAGTTCACCCTGTGAGCTAGTTCACCCTGTGAGCTAGTTCACCCTGTGAGCTAGTTCACCCTGTGAGCTAGTTCTCCCTGTGAGCTAGTTCACCCTGTGAGCTAGTTCACCCTGTGAGCTAGTTCTCCCTGTGAGCTAGTTCACCCTGTGAGCTAGTTCACCCTGTGAGCTAGTTCTCCCTGTGAGCTAGTTCACCCTGTGAGCTAGTTCACCCTGTGAGCTAGTTCTCCCTGTGAGCTAGTTCACCCTGTGAGCTAGTTCACCCTGTGAGCTAGTTCTCCCTGTGAGCTAGTTCACCCTGTGAGCTAGTTCTCCCTGTGAGCTAGTTCACCCTGTGAGCTAGTTCTCCCTGTGAGCTAGTTCTCCCTGTGAGCTAGTTCACCCTGTGAGCTAGTTCACCCTGTGAGCTAGTTCTCCCTGTGAGCTAGTTCACCCTGTGAGCTAGTTCTTCCTGTGAGCTAGTTCACCCTGTGAGCTAGTTCACCCTGTGAGCTAGTTCTCCCTGTGAGCTAGTTCACCCTGTGAGCTAGTTCTCCCTGTGAGCTAGTTCACCCTGTGAGCTAGTTCTCCCTGTGAGCTAGTTCACCCTGTGAGCTAGTTCACCCTGTGAGCTAGTTCTCCCTGTGAGCTAGTTCACCCTGTGAGCTAGTTCTCCCTGTGAGCTAGTTCACCCTGTGAGCTAGTTCACCCTGTGAGATAGTTCTCCTTGTGAGCTAGTTCACCCTGTGAGCTAGTTCACCCTGTGAGCTAGTTCTCCCTGTGAGCTAGTTCACCCTGTGAGCTAGTTCTCCCTGTGAGCTAGTTCTCCCTGTGAGCTAGTTCACCCTGTGAGCTAGTTCACCCTGTGA
Source organism: Procambarus clarkii (assembly GCF_040958095.1). Taxonomy (NCBI): domain Eukaryota; kingdom Metazoa; phylum Arthropoda; class Malacostraca; order Decapoda; family Cambaridae; genus Procambarus; species Procambarus clarkii. The sequence continues at coordinate 48,560,997 of NC_091151.1, read as the reverse complement.
GCTAGTTCTCCCTGTGAGCTAGTTCACCCTGTGAGCTAGTTCTCCCTGTGAGCTAGTTCACCCTGTGAGCTAGTTCACCCTGTGAGCTAGTTCACCCTGTGAGCTAGTTCACCCTGTGAGCTAGTTCACCCTGTGAGCTAGTTCTCCCTGTGAGCTAGTTCACCCTGTGAGCTAGTTCACCCTGTGAGCTAGTTCACCCTGTGAGCTAGTTCACCCTGTGAGCTAGTTCTCCCTGTGAGCTAGTTCACCCTGTGAGCTAGTTCACCCTGTGAGCTAGTTCACCCTGTGAGCTAGTTCTCCCTGTGAGCTAGTTCACCCTGTGAGCTAGTTCACCCTGTGAGCTAGTTCACCCTGTGAGCTAGTTCTCCCTGTGAGCTAGTTCACCCTGTGAGCTAGTTCACCCTGTGAGCTAGTTCTCCCTGTGAGCTAGTTCACCCTGTGAGCTAGTTCTCCCTGTGAGCTAGTTCTCCCTGTGAGCTAGTTCACCCTGTGAGCTAGTTCTCCCTGTGAGCTAGTTCACCCTGTGAGCTAGTTCACCCTGTGAGCTAGTTCTCCCTGTGAGCTAGTTCACCCTGTGAGCTAGTTCACCCTGTGTGTTAGTACACCACGGGTGCTAGAACAAAAGATGAATGAACACACTTGGTGTACTAGCACATTTCGCCTGCGAGCACATAAAATATGCGAAGATCTGCCACACAACCAGGTCATAGAGCCAGGTCATAGAGCCAGGCCACACAACCAGGTCATAGAGCCAGGCCACACAACCAGGTCATAGAGCCAGGCCACAGAGCCAGGTCATAGAGCCAGGCCACAGAGCCAGGTCATAGAGCCAGTTATAAAGACTGTATATACATGAAAGATAGAAGGGGAAAACAAGTGACAATCAGTCATGCTTTCTGCCAAACCTCGAGAGAGAGAGAGAGAGAGAGAGAGAGAGAGAGAGAGAGAGAGAGAGAGAGAGAGAGAGAGAGAGAGAGAAAGAGAGGTTAGGAAGTAGGAGAGTAGCAAGAGAGAGAGAGAGAGTGTAGGATGAGAAAGAGAGGTTAGGAAGTAGGAGAGTAGCAAGAGAGAGAGAGAGAGTTAACCAATGGGAAGACAGAACGAAGTCAGAGTACACATATAAAAGACCTTTACTCCATAGAGTGACATAGTAAATGAAATCTCAAAAATCAAGTCCGTAGAGTTTTATACAAAAATGTTCAAGAATTAAGGAAAAACAAAAAGAAATTAAGGGTTCGTATGGACACCATCTCAGACAAATATAAGCCGTCATGATGAGAGACATAGCGGCTAAATTAGTATGTAACAAGATGAAATTGGCCTAGGTATCCTCATTTCTGCTGTTAACACTATAATGCTCCAAATATTCAGGTCTGATAGGAGAGATTTGTTTAAAATTAAATCAGGAGAAAGCACCAAGCCATTATGAGTACATAGCACTGGGAAGGGATCAAGATAAGGATTTGGGATGGGATGGGAGGAAGGAATGGCGACCAACCACTTTGACGGTCGGGGATTGAACGCCGACCTCCATGAAGCGAGACCGTCGCTCTACCGTCCAGCCCAAGTGGTTGGGCTGGACGGTAGGAGAGAAATTACAGAATACCAATGGCCTGAAAGCAGTAGTATAAAAGGTTTTAGAACTGATGTGTGTATATATATATATATATATATATATATATATATATATATATATATATATATATATATATATATATATATATATATATATATATATATATATATATATATATATATATATATGGGGGCACCAAACGTGGACCAGACTGTGTGACACAGTGCTTGCCAGGATCAGGTTGGGTTACCGTTACCTGTGGCAGGTGGCTACAGTTAGCCTGTATCAGGTGGCTACCGTTACCTGTGGCAGGTAGCTACCGTTACCGGTCGCAGGCACTACCGTTACCTGTGGCCGGTAGCTACAGTTACCGGTCGCAGGCACTACCGTTACCTGTGGCCGGTAGCTACAGTTACCGGTCGCAGGCACTACCGTTACCTGTGGCCGGTAGCTACAGTTACCGGTCGCAGGCACTACCGTTACCTGTGGCCGGTAGCTACAGTTACCTGTGGCAGGTGGCTACCGTTATCTGTGGCAGGTAGCTACCGTTACCTGTGGCAGTTGGCTACCGTTACCTGTGGCAGGTAGCTACCGTTACCTGTGGCAGTTGGCTACCGTTACCTGTGGCAGGTAGCTACAATTACCTGTAGCAGGTGGCTACCGTTACCTGTGGCAGGTAGCTACAGGTGATGGATCCCCCAATCCTGAGCACTCCAGGTGCAAACTCTGTGAGCATGAACTGGGTCAACTTCTCACACACACACACACTACATTATTGACTATCCAGTCATTATACCCTTCACACCTGCCAGTATGAGGCATTTGAAGCTTTTGCAATATGTTTCATACTTTTGAAAATATAAGCATATTGCATTGAAAGTATGCCAATGATCCCCTGAGCCTCCCTGCATGACAAACCCTCCTACAAGATATCAGGCTACATTATGCATGATATCAGGATATCATGCATAATGATATCAAGCATTATCATGCATAATGATATCATGATATAATGATATGATATCAAGGTATCATTATGCAACACAATATATTGTCTAGGGGAGCTGATTAAACAAACCCAAAACAGGTGTTTAAGCAAGACAATTGATAATTATCAATTGTCTTGCTTGATTATCAAGCAAGGATTATCACACCAGGGGGATTATCAATTATCAATTGTTGATAATTATCATTATTATAATTATTATGACATTATTGTAGTTATTATTACTGATGTTACAATCATTCTGAAACTAAAGAAAGATAAACTGAAAGAAAAAGAAAGAAAAATATAAAAATAAAGAAAGAAAACGATAATACCCAACAAGGAAATGATCAAAAATCAAGAAAGAAAAAGAAACGAAAAAAATACAAATCAAACAAGACAAAATAAAAAACAAACAAGAAAAGATACAAATCAAACAAGACAAAATAAACAAGATACAAATCAATCAAGACAAAATAAAAAAAACAAGAAAAGGTACAAATCAAACAAGAGAAACAAAAGCAGAGCGACAGAGGCCCTCCCCCGGCCAAACAATGGCTCAGCTTGTATACAAATACCTCAACAAATAAATAGAGTAATCTCCTAGCAAGTATCGTTGACAATGAACATCATACGTCCATTATACCATGATTGTATGAATCTTGTATGAGTGGATTAGCGGTGGAATAATGCACAAACGGTTGTATGAATTATTACAGCACACTCGTAGTCTGAGTTATTATGGGAGGGGGGGGGAGGGGATACACTATACTGTAGTAAATGTGGCTCGTCCTGCTTAACACACACGCACGTATGGACAAGCTCACGCATAAACGCACACGCACGCACACACACACACACTGGGAAACTGAGAAACAGGCAGGAGTAACTGGTAGGGCGTTCCAGTGGATAAGGGAGTACCTAAGCAATAGGAAGCAAAGAGTTACAGTGAGGGGTGAGACCTCAGATTGACGTGAAGTCACCAGTGGAGCCCCACAGGGCTCTGTACTCGGTCCTATCCTGTTTCTGATATACGTAAATGACCTCCCAGAGGGTATAGACTCATTCCTCTCAATATTTGCTGACGACGCCAAAATTATGAGAAGGATTAAGACAGAGGAGGACAGCTTGAGGCTTCAAGAAGACCTGGACAAGCTGCAGGAATGGTCGAACAAATGGTTGTTTTAGTTTAACCCAAGCAAATGTAATGTAATGAAGATAGGTGTAGGGAGCAGGAGGCCAGATACAAGGTATCATTTGGGAGATGAAATACTTCAAGAGTCAGAGAGAGAGAAAGACCTGGGGGTTGATATCACGCCAGACCTGTCCCCTGAAGCCCATATCAAGAGGATAACATCAGCTTCATATGCCAGATTGGCTAACATAAGAACGGCCTTTAGAAACTTGTGTAAGGAATCTTTCAGAACTTTGTATACCATATATGTCAGGCCAATCCTGGAATATGCGGCTCCAGCATGGAGTCCATATCTAGTCAAGCATAAGACTAAACTGGAAAAGGCTCAAAGGTTTGTCACCAGACTAGTACCCGAACTGAGGGGTATGAGGTACGAGGAGAGACTATATGAATTAAACCTCACGTCACTGGGAGACAGAAGAGTTAGAGGGGACATGATCACCACATACAAGATTCTCAGAGGAATTGATAGAATAGATAAAGACAGACTATTTAACACAAGGGGCACATGCACTAGGGGTCACAGGTGGAAATTGAGTGCCAAAATGAGCCATAGAGACGTTAGAAAGAATGTTTTCAATGTCAGAGTGGTAGACAAATGGATTGCATTAGGAAGTGATGTGACGGAGGTTGACTCCATACACAGCTTCAAGTGTAGATATGATAGAGCCCAGTAGGCTCAGGAACCGGTACACCAGTTGATTGACAGTTGGGAGGTGGGACCCAAGAGCCAGAGCTCAACCCCCGCAAGCACAACTAGGTAAGTACGCATAGACGCACACGCAAGCACACACACCCAAGATTCAGGTCTTGCACTGGTACTGTTAATTACTTCTATAAATGATCTCTCGGAGGGAATACAGAATTACATGAATTTTTGTACAGATGATGTTAAGTTGCTTCATAGAATCCAACATTTAAATGACTGTACTGCCCTCCAAAGTGATTTAGACAAAATAAGTGAGTGGAGCAACACATGACAGATGGAATTCAACATTAAAATGTCACATACAGGAATGCGAAATAGGGAAGAATAGGACACACTTGACCTACAAAATAAGATAAAATGACGTTAAAAAGATTCTGTCAAGGAAAGATATCTGGGAGTATTTCTAGATAGCATGCCGTCACCCTGGACCCCATAGAGGGGGCAAGAGAAGCATACATTACGATAGCAAATTTTAGAACCGCGTTTAAATATTTGGTCTCAATACGTGAGACCAAAATATGAATATGCAGCACTGGCGCGGCGCCCCCTATCTCAAGAAGCACATAAAAGAATTAAATGTGGTAGAAGGACATGATACTAAATGGCATCTGAAACTTAATGAATTATGAGCTTTATTATCACATATGTGAGTTAGGTGTCTAGTGTTCAGCCAAGCTATTATGGCCTACTCTCTGCATGTGGTATTAGACACTGTAAACCCCAGATCCGATCATCTTATGCAAAACGTGTAATGGAATATCCTTTATATGGTTGAGGATTGAAAAAAGTAATCATAGATGTTATAAAGGTAATTTTTTTTCCCAAAAAAGCTTGCTGTGGCTATTTTGTTAAATTGATATATAATTTTGCTATATTGATATATAATTTTGGTATATTGATATATAATTTTGGTATATTGATATATAATTTTGGAAAGTAATCTTGATGATAATAACCACTAAATAGGGAATCTCAAGCTCCATCTACTGGATCATACTATTGGCTAATCTACAATACCAACCAATCACGAGGACCTATAAGCTGTTTGTCTTCGGTCTGAACCAATCAGAGAGCCTGACCACCGTTCACCTGCAGCTACAGCCAATAGGAAGGAGTCCTTGCGCCCAGAGACAACATCACAGCCAGGAGAACGAATGAAAAATGAACCTTGTCGACTCACACCATTGGTGCGTCTAGCTCTATTGTGTACCTGTGGTGCAGCCTCGTGTGTGTGTGTGTGTGTGTGTGTGTGTGTGTGTGTGTGTGTGTGTGTGTGTGTGTGTGTGTGTGTGAGAGAGAGAGAGAGAGAGAGAGAGAGAGAGAGAGAGAGAGAGAGAGAGAGAGAGAGAGGAGAGAGAGAGAGAGAGAGAGAGCATCCCCTGGTCATCCACCATCACCCGTCAACCATCACCCGTCAACCACCGCCACCCGTCTCACTCAACCAATCAAAACACACGCACAAAATCATATAAAATTTAGTCATTCTTGGAACAATTTCCGCACAGACCTGAGCGCGAAAATCTGAACCGTTAAAATAAGACAATTTGAATTTAATCACCACGGAAAAAAACATATATAAATAGCACCATAAAAAAGTTAATTAACAAGTGCTGAAATGTATAATGTTAAAAATACCGTATGGAGAACTTGGCGGGAAGTGGTGGCTCGGTGAAGGGCTCAGTCAGTTCCTGAATCCGACTTACGAATAGTTGATGGTCTATTGTTTCAGGACTCACATGGGATAGCGCGGTGTATTGGTCCGCCGCGCTCTGATTGGCTGCCTTCCTGCCTAGCTGCTTGATTGCCTGTCTGCCTGCTTGCTTGCTTGTCTGCTTGTCTGCCTGCCTGCCTGCCTGCCTGCCTGCCTGCCTGCCTGCCTGCCTGCCTGCCTGCCTGCCAGCCAGCCTGCCTGCCTGCCTGCCTGCCTGCCTGCCTGCCTGGCTGCCTGCCTGGCTGCCTGCCTGCCTGCCTGTCTGTCTGCCTGGCTGGCTGCCTGCCTGCCTGCCTGCCTGCCTGCCTGCCTGCCTGCCTGCCTGTGTGAACTGATCGTCGTAATTCACTCAGCTTCGTCACTACGGCACTTACGATCGCCAATACAACATGCTTCATTGTCCTTTAAGCTGAGGACTTTGTCTTCATAGTCTTCCAAGATGAGTAAATGCATTATCCTGGGACATGAGGATTTTCCCTTTGATACTGATACAACTGCAGCTAAGAATTATACCTTTGATATAAACAGAGCGAGACTTCGTCATCAGTTCTCAAAAGAAGTGAAGGAAAAGTGTGAGACGTCCTGAGCCCCTCACAACACAACTTGAACAGCTGTAACACTCACAACATGTGAGGCAGAAACACCTGTAGCCTCAACACTAATACAAGCAACAACATCATTAACAGCAACTACAACAACAACCACAACAACAGGTCAACCACCACCCGACCATCACCACTCCACCACATACAACACCACCCAACATTCCGACCATGACCCCCCCCCCCCGTCCTACCTACACAATCCAACCCAATATGTAACATGTCTCCACCTGGGCACCTGGGGGGCCTGGCCCCCCCTACTCTCAGGTGGCGGCCCGGCGCGGCCTGTAATGTATGCATCATAATCCCACTAATTATTCAACAGGTAGAATTAAATCCTAGAAGCAGAGATATTAATAATTTACAAGGTTACCACTATCTGAGGATGGTCCGGCGTGTGTGTGTGTGTATGTGTGTGTGTGTGTACTCACTTATATGTACTCACCTATATGTGCTTGCAGGATCGAGCATTGACTCTTGGATCCCGCCTTTCTAGCTATCGGTTGTTTACAGCAATGACTCCTGTCCCATTTCCCTATCATACCTAGTTTTAAAAGTATGAATAGTATTTGCTTCCACAACCTGTTCCCCAAGTGCATTCCATTTTTCTACTACTCTCACGCTAAAAGAAAACTTCCTAACATCTCTGTGACTCATCTGAGTTTCCAGTTTCCACCCATGTCCCCTCGTTCTGTTATTATTACGTGTGAACATTTCATCTATTTCCACTTTGTCAATTCCCCTGAGTATTTTATATGTCCCTATCATATCCCTATCCCTATCATGTCCCTATCATATATGTCCCATGTGTGTGTGTGTGTGTGTGTGTGTGTGTGTGTGTGTGTGTGTGTGTGTGTGTGTGCGTGCGTGCGTGCGTGCGTGCGTGCGTGCGTGCGTGCGTGCGTGCGTGCGTGCGTGCGTGCGTGCGTGCACCATCTAGGCAGCAGTGATCACACGTAACAAAACACACTCAAAAGCGTCACCAATAAATGTACAAAAATCTCCAATTATATTTAGCCCTGGTGAGGAAGCACTTAAGAATACGCTGTCTGTATACGAGGTCTGGCCTCTGCACTGAAGTGGACATCGTCTCTCCCGACCACTTGGTGGGGAAGGATGGATTTGGGATGGGACGGGGAGAAGGAATGGTGGCCAACCCCTTGGACCGTCGGGGATTGAACAACGACCTGCATAAAGCGAGACCGTCGCTCTACCGTCCAGGCTAACAAGGGAATGAGAGGCAACAATAGATGAGGTATAAGCAACGTTAAGAAATTATCAGATCAAATCTGAATCACAATAAACAGAAGTGCGGAAATTATCACAATAAAGCTGTCCAATTACTCAAAATTATCACCTTAAAGCTGTCTAATTACTCAAAATTATCACCTTAAAGCTGTCTAATTAATAAAAAATTATCACCTTAAAGCTGTCTAATTAATAAAAAATTATCACCTTAAAGCTATCCAATTACTCAAAATTATCACCTTAAAGCTGTCCAATTACTCAAAATTATCACCTTAAAGCTGTCTAATTAATAAAAAATTATCACCTTAAAGCTATCCAATTACTCAAAATTATCACCTTAAAGCTGTCCAATTACTCAAAATGATCACCTTAAAACTGTCCAATTACTCAAAAAATTCTCACGCGTGTTCAAATGATTACTTTAAACCCATGTATTCAAACTATCACCACCAACACAGGTGTTAAAACCCTCCCCATCCACACAGAAACAAGAGGTCAGCAACACGTTTGTCACCTGTTGATTGACGGTTGAGAGGCGGGACCAAAGAGCCAGAGCTCAACCCCCGCAAGCACAACTAGGTGAGTACAAATTATGTTCCTGCTACTGAAAGCGAAATTAATAATACATAAAAATGTCTTAATCATATGGAAATATCTCACTGAATGAACATCAGATATTTAAATTAATGCTAATCTGAAATATTACAGATCATCACTTAACTAAATTACGAAATGTTGGCGGCTGTTTGAGCTGAGCAGTGAGGCAGTGTGTATGTTCACTTATATAGAGACTATAAGGGAGTGGTAACACATGATTCAGGTTCATTGAACGGTACCTGTCTTAACGAGCTCCTGTCTATAGCGGAATCATAAGTCACTGTGAATTATATGGCTGAATTTACCTTTAGTAGATCAGAGAATAGTCGACAACAGTATAATTTGAATATCAGTGAATATTTGACATCAGTGACATATTCGACAACACCAGTGAAGATTCGACAATACCAGAGAGTATTCGACAACTTTTAATATTCGACATCACCACAAAACTGACCTGGTAGCCACCCACTCGTCGTGGGAATCAATTAATGGAAATTTTGCCTAATTAACACGACCAGCATTTGATATTCGACACCCTTCAGTGCGTAATCGACGCTCTCGTGGCTTTAACGACACCCTCGCTAATTAATCGACATGTTGACCATTAAGGCGAGATTACCAACACCATTAAGCATCAGGCACCAGCGCCATTGTCCAATAGTAGAGACAGCATGAGAGAGAGAGAGAGAGAGAGAGAGAGAGAGAGAGAGAGAGAGAGAGAGAGAGAGAGAGAGAGAGAGAGAGAGAGAGAGAGAGAGAGAGAGAGAGAGAGAGGGGCCACTGTGGCCCACAGTAGGCCGCAGTGGGCCACAGTGGGCCACAGTGGGCCACAGTGGGCCACAGTGGACCACAGTGAACCAACGTAAACAGAAGCTAAGAACCAACAGTAACTAATGACTGTAATAACTTAGTGCATCGTTTATCAAATGAATAATTCTCCTAGCACCTCTTCCCGTCACCTCTCACCTGTACCAACTACCCGGGGGTCAGAGCCTCCGATTGGTTAGTTCCTCCGCCATCAGTCACCCGGGTCAACCACGCCATTCCAAGACGGCGCCGATATTAAGGATTAAGGTGAAGTCATTTATCTGGCGTTTGCTGTAGGTGGAAGTGGGGCAGTGTGGGTGGACTGGTGGTGGGTGGGAGTGGGCTGGTGGTGGTGGGTGGAGTGGGGTGGTGGGTTTGACCGGGTAGTTTAAACAGAGTGAAGGAACAGAGAACACCCCAAATCATCTTAATTAACTATTGCTTGAATCAGATATTTTGATGGATTTGAGAAGTTCCAGGTGCGGACATAAGCACCTGGAACCAACGGTTTCTGACGTTAGTGGCAAGGTCAGTGGCAAGGTCAATGGCAAGGTCAGTGGCAAGGTCAATGGCAAGGTCAGTGGCAAGGTCAATGGCAAGGTCAGTGGCAAGGTCAATGGCAAGGTCAGTGGCAAGGTCAATGGCAAGGTCAGTGGCAAGGTCAATGGCAAGGTCAGTGGCAAGGTCAATGGCAAGGTCAGTGGCAAGGTCAATTAACAACAGGGATAGATCCAGCTGGCTCAGATTGGGGGATGCTGCCATCAGGATTTTGGTATAGGTCGGCTCATCCCAGAAGATAGAGAGTGGATCCTGGCTTGTATATGCCAGTCCTGGTGACGATACACCTGTGGGGAGGGAGGACGGTAAGGTGGTGTGGGACGGGGTGTTAGTGGGTGGGACTCTCAGGGTTGGAGTGGGTGGGACAGGGTATTAAGTGGGTGGGAGAGGATGGGAGTAGATGTGAGAGGTGTGAGAGGCAGAAAGACAGTGTAATAGGGTGGGAAAGGATCAGAGTTGAAGAAGTAATGAATTATGGGATTGGGTGATTTGTGGGAGGGATTAGTTGGGTGGATAGGAGGTAGGGAGGGAGGTAGGTGAGAGAAAATGGGAGGTAGGTGAGAGAAAATGGGAGGTAGGTGAGAGAAAATGGGAGAAAGGATATATAAGCCTAAAAAAAAAACATATATTACCTCAATATGAACCGGAAAACTAGTTATCAAGCTCAAGTTAATATTGCAAACTGCAGAGATGGCAAAGAAAGGAACTCAATCAGACATCCTCTTTCATATTCCATATTCCACTGACATCGCCTGGAAATGGCTCACAGATCTACTACCTAATAAATTCAAAATTAAATTCTATTAAAAATCCCCCACAACATGATCTTTCCAAAATTCATACTTGACTCTAAGATAATGTTCCAGGCGAGACACGGAATATGGTCAGTCCCAGACAATTTTTTTTAATTCAAGTCCATAATTCGTGGGTTCAAGGCGAGACTTATCCAGCAATATTTTATATATTATTACAGATGTTCCAGGTAGCAGACGAGGTATAGGTTAGTTCGTGCGCTCATAACATGTCAACTGTGGCAGAAGATGACATGGAACACTAGGGGAGTGGACCTGGAACACCAGGGGAGGGGACCTGGAACACCAGGGGAGGGGACCTGGAACACCAGGGAAGTGGATCTGGAACACCAGGGAAGTGGATCTGGAACACCAGGGAAGTGGATCTGGAACACCAGGGGAGTGGTCCTGGAACACCAGGGGAGGGGACCTGGAACACCAGGGAAGTGGATCTGGAACACCAGGGAAGTGGATCTGGAACACCAGGGAAGTGGATCTGGAACACCAGGGAAGTGGATCTGGAACACCAGGGAAGTGGACCTGGAACACCAGGGGAGGGGACCTGGAACACCAGGGGAGTGGACCTGGAACACCAGGGGAGTGGACCTGGAACACCAGGGGAGGGGACCTGGAACACCAGGGGAGTGGACCTGGAACACCAGGGGAGTGGACCTGGAACACCAGGGGAGGGGACCTGGAACACCAGGGGAGTGGACCTGGAACACCAGGGGAGTGGACCTGGAACACCAGGGGAGGGTTCCAGGTCCCTGCCCAGGTCCAGGTCTGTCTGTCTGTCTGTCTGTCTGTCTGTCTGTCTTTCTCTCTATTTCTAGACTTCTAGATCAACTATTTCTATTTCTAGATCAACGATCTATTTCTCTAAGATCTATTTCTAGATCAACATCTTCTCCGTTTTTCCATTTATATTACTTATTTCATTTTCCTATTACCATTTGCTACGGACCCTTCCTTGATCTTCCCTTCTATCTAACCCTCTTCTCCTTTATCTCACCTCTCTCTTCCATCCCTTTCGCCCAGGCTTTGTCTCTCTTCTCTCCTCTTTCTTGATCTTACTTATTTCCCCTCCCCCTCTCTGAACTCCTCCATCCATCTCTCCATCCCTCCCTACACCTTCTCATCCCTTCAACACCCCTCCAAGACCCTCACTACCCCCTCCAAGTCCCTCACCACCCATCCAAGTACCTCACCACCCCTCCAAGACCCTCACCACCCCTCCAAGTACCTCACCACCCCTTCAAGTACCTCACTACCCCCTCCGAGTACCTCACCACCCCTCCAAGTACCTCACTACCCCCTCCAAGACCCTCACCACCCCTCCAAGTACCTCACTACCCCCTCCAAGACCCTCACCACCCCTCCAAGACCCTCACCACCCCTCCAAGTACCTCACTACCCCCTCCAAGACCCTCACCACCCCTCCAAGACCCTCACCACCCCTCCAAGTACCTCACTACCCCCTCCAAGACCCTCACCACCCCTCCAAGACCCTCACCACCCCTCCAAGACCCTCACCACCCCTCCAAGTACCTCACTACCCCCTCCAAGACCCTCACCACCCCTCCAAGACCCTCACCACCCCTCCAAGTACCTCACTACCCCCTCCAAGACCCTCACCACCCCTCCAAGACCCTCACCACCCCTCCAAGTACCTCACTACCCCCTCCAAGACCCTCACCACCCCTCCAAGTCCCTCACCACCCCTCCAAGTCTCTCACTACCCCTCCCTCCCTACCCAAGACAGTCACGGGCACCTCAGTACCCGGGGTCTTGGGCATGAGGGTAATGTCCACGTTACTTCACATATCGTATAAAATTACGATGAAGATTTTTAAGATTAATGGAGCATGAATCCTACGTCCGACAGCGACATTTTTCTTGCATTGGTGATCGTACAGGAGTGGCGTGAATATCGTACCGGTTCCTCATCATAACTTTATATGTATTAATAATCGACGCTGCCTCCGAGGGTGGAGTACAAATTACAGCTGCGAGAGATTTTGTGCCTTAATGACCACTTCCGGAAGGCTCAGAATCGGGCGAGAAAACATTATGATATATTTTGAGAGCTGAAATAAGGATGAGTTGTGTGTGTTAGAACAAGTGAACATCGTTCATATGGAATTCCGTTCTCGTGTAACGAATTTTGGTCTTTTTTTAATGATTACAAAATGAAGTCTTCTCCCTCTTGCTCGTCCTGCTCATCCTTCAATATATAAAACCCTACGCGAAGCATCATAGTGAGCTTGAACAGTGGTGGCGACAGAGAGTGAACTCTGCCACCGGGATCCCAAGACAACTCCCGTATTTTCGAGATTCGAGTTCGAATCTCCAATCATCCAAGTGAATGAAATACCTCTCTACTCTTCCGACAATAATATTTAGGATTAATGCTTAAGTATATCTACCAAATTTATATTAATAAACTTATAAGGGATTTATACTGACTCTCAGCAGTATAATTCTGGAACATTACAATAATTGATAATTACAAATTGAGGATAATTATTAACCTCTACCCCACACAGCGCTGACCTACGCTACCCTGACAGCTGGGTGGACAGCGCTTCGGACTCGTAGTCCTGAGGTTCCGGGTTCGATCCCCGGTGGAGGCAGAGACAAATGGGCAAAAAGTTTCTGTCACCCTCATGCCCCTGTTACCTAGCAGTAAATAGGTACCTGGGAGTTAGACAGCTGCTACGGGCAGCTTCCTGGGGGATGTATAACAAAAAGTAGGCCTGGTCGAGGACCGGGCCGCGGGGAAGCTAAGCCCCGAAATCATCTCAAGATAACCTCAAGAAGATACCCCCACAGCGCTGACTATCAGTGGGGAAATAAAGTGGCGATGAAAGAAATGAAGATCATTCACTATATGGAAATATTATCAATACAGTATTATCAATATTATTATCAATATTATTGTATTATCAATACAGTGATCCATTGATCACTACTACTGTCTGGTGACAATTACATTATGCAGGCGAGGAGTCACAATAACCTGGCTGAAGAATATTGACCAGATCACACACTAGAAGGTGAAGGGACGACGACGTTTCGGTCCGTCCTGGACCATTCACAATCGACTTGAGAATGGTCCAGGACGGACCGAAACGTCGTCGTCCCTTCACTTTCTAGTGTGTGGTCTGGTCAACACAATTACATTATTGTCCGTGGACGAAACGTGTATAGAACGACACGTCTATCGCAGGAAGTGAGTGAAGCAGGTTTCATGGGCTGCTAGACTGAAACATTTCTGACCAATGGTCCAAGGTCCGGCGGGAGGAAGTTAGAGTAACTGGAGTAGTTGCTTACAGCCTATCCCCAGGCCACGTTGGTCCTAGTTGTCACCGTCTCCAGCCTATCCTCAGGCCACGTTGGTCCACGTTGTCACCGTCTCCAGCCTATCCTCAGGCCACGTTGGTCCACGTTGTCACCGTCTCCAGCCTATCCTCAGGCCACGTTGGTCCACGTTGTCACCGTCTCCAGCCTATCCTCAGGCCATGTTGGTCCACGTTGTCACCGTCTGCAGCCTATCCTCAGGCCACGTTGGTCCACGTTGTCACCGTCTCCAGCCTATCCTCAGGCCACGTTGGTCCACGTTGTCACCGTCTCCAGCCTATCCTCAGGCCATGTTGGTCCACGTTGTCACCGTCTGCAGCCTATCCTCAGGCCACGTTGGTCCACGTTGTCACCGTCTCCAGCCTATCCTCAGGCCACGTTGGTCCACGTTGTCACCGTCTCCAGCCTATCCTCAGGACATGTTCGTCCAAGCTAGGGGGACAAGGTCAGGGGTAGGTTGGGTCTGGGTAGGTTAGGTTAGGGTTACGTTAGATATTTGGTTCTGAAAAGCACATTTTGTATTCACTCACTGCATACATCAGTGGTGACTTTAGACATATGCTTCGAATCAGACTTCAATGGAGCTTGGAAAAGGTTAAAACCAGACTTCAATGAAGCTCAGCGAGGGTTCGAGCCCCATAATTTACTAAGGCTTCAAAGAAATTTAGACAACAAGCCCTTGGAGCCTGGTTGAGAATAGCCTCACTAATTTACTGGAGGTTCATAGAGATCCTGGCCGCAATTTCTCAAACTTTGCGGGCTTGCCGGGACACAGTTCAATGGAGTCTTGCAAATATTATTAGCCAGATATGAGAGCAATATCTACCCGGGATTGTGGCGTTTCGAGACGCAACGCTTCGAACCCACCACCATTTCTGGCCTGTGAATATACTAGCTGCTTCGTACACCAGTCGAATAATTGATCGGAGCAGTTCGTAACTTCTTAATGAGACTGGTTCGTTCATCAACGAAATCCCTCTTTAATTTTCTCTTTAATTACAGCTTCTCGTGGATCAGATTAACCTTCTCGCAAGAATTGAATATGCGATTTCTCTGATCAAACTGCTGCTGCCTTGATACAGAATAGCACCGTGCCACACATTAATCTTTCCTTCGAACAACAACAGCAGATGGCTACTAGACTTCAACTGTGGTAGTGCAAAGTAATGAAGATGGGCACGTGATTCGCCCTGAGTACCCAGATGAGATATTGGGACATTAGAAAAAACCTTTTCAGTGTCAGAGTAGTTAACAGATGTAATGCATTAGGCAGTGATGTGGTGGAGGCTGACTCCATACACAATTTCAAATGTAGATTTGATAGAGCCCAGTAGGCTCCTGAATCGGTACACCAGTTGATTGACAGTTGAAAGGCGGGACCAAAGAGCCGAAGCTCAACCCCCAGCAAACTCAACAAGCACACACACACATACTAATACAAGCACACACACACACATACTAATACAAGCACACACACACACATACTAATACAAGCACACACACACACATACTAATACAAGCACACACACACACATACTAATACAAGCACACACACACACATACTAATACAAGCACACACACACACATACTAATACAAGCACACACACACACATACTAATACAAGCACACACACACACATACTAATACAAGCACACACACACACATACTAATACAAGCACACACAAAAACACAAATATCTACATCAACCAGAGCACAAAACTCAAATCACAAAAGATAAAAGGAAAACCAAACCCCCAAAAAAACACACACACACACACAACTATTTCTTTTACCGTTCTGAGAAACTCGACAATTCTCGTCAAAAGCTTCACCAACTCTTACCACCCATCACAACTCCAGGGACAAAAATTAAACTTTTTCTCTACCACCTTCACTATCTTTCTCACTTTTATATACTTTTTATTATTAACCTCGCAATTGGTGCTTTTATATATATATATATATTATATAATGCATCGTCCTGCTTCAACGTATTTTAAAGCTTATATACTAGTCTGTAAACTTAGAATTTTATGACCGAATTTAATTTTGTTCTATAAAATTGTTAACGTTGGTCTTTTGTTTATTATTAGGATCATTGTTGCAGTGTATTTGTAATAATTATATTATTATTTTTATTATATAATTATATTCTTTGTATCACCAGCTTGAGTTTATTTAGAAGTTGGAATGGACGAACAACAAATTCTCTGAACGGATATCTGGTCCATATCAGGTATCACATATGGCAATAAAGCTTCGTCCTTTTCAAACAGGTGAGTGAGCATTTATTAGACTGACAGAAGTCAACAAGCTCATTCACTAGACTGACAGAAGTCAACAAGCTCATTCACTAGACTGACAGAAGTCAACAAGCTCATTCATGAGACTGTCAGAAGTCAACAAGCTCATTCATTAGTCTGACAGAAGTCAACAAGCTCATTCATTAGTCTGACAGAAGTCAACAAGCTCATTCATTAGTCTGACAGAAGTCAACAAGCTCATTCATAAGACTGACAGAAGTCAACAAGCTCATTCATGAGACTGTCAGAAGTCAACAAGCTCATTCATTAGTCTGACAGAAGTCAACAAGCTCATTCATAAGACTGACAGAAGTCAACAAGCTAATTCATAAGACTGACAGAAGTCAACAAGCTAATTCATGAGACTGACAGAAGTCAACAAGCTCATTCATAAGACTGACAGAAGTCAACAAGCTAATTCATTAGACTGACAGAAGTCAACAAGCTCATTCATAAGACTGACAGAAGTCAACAAGCTAATTCATTAGACTAACTGGCACGTCAACTATTGTCTACTGCCAAAAATGTAGAATATAAAAAGAACAGAACCCACGTACACAATTCCTAACCTAACAGTGGGTTCGAATCCTGGCTAGGAAGGACTGACTGGGTGCCAATCCGTAACTATTCGCCTATGTTCACCCAGCAGTAACTGGATACTTGGTTGTTAACTGATTGGTGATTCGTGTTCCAGGGGAAACTAGTAGGGGGTAAGGCTTACCATGAGCTATGGGAAGGGGCCGCTCTCAGCCTGCTAACAGGAGTCAGAATTCGCCTGCTCCTCTACCCAAACGTGTAAAAAAAATATATGCTTATTTTGGAGGCTGTTACTTGGAGCTTAACGACGGGTCGTTGACCTCTTGACCTGACCAAGCATGTGACAGGTTCCTTTATCAGTCGTCAGATAAGCTGTCACTCACTCTCATTTCTGAGTCCAGTAAAGAGAGTCTCAGTTTGAAGACTGAAATATTCAGCGTTTGATTTTCTTTTATTATACAAACGCGCCCACGAGCACACGCGCGCGCGCGCACACACACACGCGCGCACACACACACACACACGCGCGCGCGCGCGCACACACACACACACACACACACACACACACACACACACACACACACACACACACACACACACACACACACACACACACACACACACACACACACAGCCTACCTGTAACGATTCGAGAAAGAGACCTGGGAGTGGATGTGACACCTAATCTAACTCCTGAGGCACATATAAATAGGATAACGACAGCAGCGTACTCTACACTGGCGAAAATTAGAACTTCATTCAGAAACCTAAATGAGGAAGCTTTTAGGGCGCTTTACACTGCCTACGTGAGACCCGTCTTAGAGTATGCTGCGCCATCATGGAGCCCCCACCTGAAGAAACACATAAAGAAACTGGAGAAGGTTCAGAGGTTTGCGACGAGGCTTGTCCCAGAGCTACGAGGGATGGGATATGAAGAGCGGCTGAAGGAACTGAACCTTACGACACTAGAGAAAAGAAGGGAGAGAGGAGATATGATAGGGACATATAAAATACTCAGGGGAATTGACAAAGTGGAAATAGATCAAATGTTCACACGTAATAATAACAGAACGAGGGGACATGGGTGGAAACTGGAAACTCAGATGAGTCACAGAGATGTTAGGAAGTTTTCTTTTAGCGTGAGAGTAGTAGAAAAATGGAATGCACTCGGGGAACAGGTTGTGGAAGCAAATACTATTCATACTTTTAAAACTAGGTATGATAGGGAAATGGGACAGGAGTCATTGCTGTAAACAACCGATAGCTAGAAAGGCGGGATCCAAGAGTCAATGCTCGATCCTGCAAGCACATATAGGTGAGTACATATAGGTGAGTACACACACACACACGCACCCGCGCACACACGCACTGGTAGGAGTCTGGTAGCTGAGTGGATAGCGCGTGGAACTAGTAATCCTGTGGCACGGGTTCGATTCCCGGACTACGCAGAGACAAATGAGCAGTTTCTTTCACCCTGATGCCCCTATTACCTAGCAGTAAACAGGTACCTGGGAGTTAGACAGCTGTTACGGGCTGCTTCCTGGGTGTGTGTACGCACCAAGTTGTGCTTGCAAGGGGGGGGGGTTGAGCTCTGGCTCTTTGGTCCCGCCTCTCAACCGTCAATCAACTGATGTACCTCCTGAGCCTACTGGGCTCTATCATATCTACATTTAAAACTGTGTATGGAGTCAGCCTCCACCACATCACTGACTAATGCATTCCATTTATTAACTACTCTGACACTGAAAAAATTCTTTCTAACGTCTCTGTGGCTCATCTGGGTACTAAGTTTCCACCTGTGTCCCCTTGTTCGTGTCCCACCCGTGCTGAAGAGTTTGTCTTTGTCCATCCTGTCAATTCCCCTGAGAATTTTGTAGGTGGTTATCAAGTCTCCCCTTACTCTTCTGTTTTCCAGGGATGTGAGGTTCAGCTCCTTTAGCCTTTCCTCGTAACTCATTCCTCTCAGTTCCGGGACCAGTCTGGTGGCATACCTCTGAATCTTCTCTAACTTTGTCTTGTGTTTAACTAGGTATGGACTCCAGACTGGAGCTGCATACTCCAGGATTGGTCTTACATAAGGGGTATACAGGGTCCTGAACAATTCCTTACACAAGTTTCTGAAGGCAGTTCTTATGTTGGCCAGTCTAGCATATGCCGCTGATGATATTTTTTTGATGTGGGCCTCTGGGGACAGGTTCGGTGTGATATCAACCCCCAGATCTTTCTCTCTATTTGACTCTTGCAGGATTTCACCTCTCAGATGATACCTTGTGTTCAGCCTCCTGCTCCCTTCGCCTAATTTCATTACCTTACACTTTCCAGAGTTGAACTTTAGCAGCCACTTTCTAGACCATTCCTCCAGTTTGTCCAGGTCATCCAGTAGTCTCTGTCTATCTTCATCCGTCTTGATTCTTCTTATAATTTTTACATCATCAGCAAACATTGAGAGGAACGAGTCTATACCCTCCAGATGATCGTTTACATATATTAGAAACAGGATGGGTCCAAGTACTGAGCCCTGTGGGACTCCGCTGGTGACATCTGAGTTGACATCTATGTGTGTGTGTTACGGCCCTACTGGGACGCAACCGGGTTCTTTTCTGATGGTAATAGTTTTTTGGGTATCCGGCCCCAAGTTAGTAGAGGCTTTCAAGGGGTGAGCTCCGTAACGCAAGTTAAAACAACGGGGGAGGTACATTACATACACAAGTATTCTAATTATTTATATATATATATATATATATATATATATATATATATATATAAATATATATATATATATATATATATATATAATATATATATATATATATATATATATATATATATATATATATATATATATATATATATATGTATGTATGTATATATTTCCGATAAACACGGCATATGCACATTCGGCTAGTGCAATGAAAACAACTGTTGTCTTGTAAGGAGAATACATCTCTAGAACACATTCTTCATTTGTTTTATATACACCAAAGTTGGCCAAACGTCTCTGCTACCCGGATCCTAAACACCCTCGTCGATCGTACCGCTTATATCCCAATAGCATTAAGAAAGGCCATGTTTTCCCTCCTAATTAGAGCCGTAGGGCTGAGTTCGTGTTTTTTATTTCTGTGTTTTGTGGGGCGCGGCGGCGAGGGGAGAGGAGAGAGAGAAGACGGGCGAGGGGAGACAGAAGGGCGAACAGCCAGTGTTAGGGTAGTTGATGTGAGGTAAATCAACAATGCAGAGGCTTGCGGGGAGCCGGTGACAGGAAGGACGTTGACAGGGGGACAGGGAGAGAACATGTTACAGCGTCGCCCGGCACTCACCC
>NC_091151.1:48485696-48535696 GCF_040958095.1 Procambarus clarkii | reverse complement strand
ACACACACACACACACACACACACACACACACACACACACACACACACGTGTTAAATGTAGATATGATAGAGCCCAGTAGGCTCAGGAATCTGTACACCTGTTGATTGACAGTTGAGAGGCGGGACCAAAGAGCCAAAGCTCAACCCCCGCAAGTACAAATAGGTGAGTACATACACACACACACACGTCTCAGAACTAAGAGGCATGAGTTACGAGGAAAGGCTGTGTGAAATGCACCTCATGACACTGGAAGACAGAAGAGTAAGGGGAGACATGACCACTATCTACAAAATTCTCAGAGGAATTGACAGGGTAGATAAAAATAAACTGTTTAACACGAGTAGTACGCGAACAAGGGGACACAGGTGGAAACTGAGTACCCACATGAGCCACAGGGACGTTAGAAAGAACATATCAGTGTCAGAGTAGTTAACAGGTAGAATGCATTAGGCAGTGATCTGGAGGAGGCTGACTCCATACACAGTTTCAAATGTAGATATGATAGAGCCCAGTAGGCTCAGGAATCTGTACACCTGTTGATTGACAGTTGAGAGGCGAGACCAAAGAGCCAGAGCTCAACCTCCCGCAAGCACAACACACACACACACACACAAGACCTCTACTTAAAGTTTCACAACTGTGTCAATGTTCAGCACGATCATGACTTGGAATTATGAAAGTGAAGATGAAAGTGAACACAGAAGTCAATAATAAAGTAAACATGCAACTGAGCACTAAATTGAATACGAAAGTGAACAGGAAAATGAATATGAAAGCCTCATAAGATAGGATATACAGATATAAAAATAAAAAAAAATGATAAAATATAATTAAATAAAATAAATATATAAAATATAAATAAATGAATAAAATATAAATAAATAAAATAAATAAATAAATAAATAAAAATAAATAAAGGTTGATAAAAACCAGAGATTTTCTTAAAAACCAACCCGTTAGTGTTATATATAAATCCCTAAAGTTTAACTCAAGATAACCTAACCCCGGGTACAAACCCAGCTTCCAGGTCTCTCACTTTCACATGTGTATACATTACAGTATACATCTGTATTATTATAGCATTTTCCCACATTTTAGTCTTTAGAAAAGATATCGCACAGTATACAAGTGTAAAGTAACTACAGTAACCGGTCCTGTAATTCTGTAATACTTTACAATTTGATACCGTTGATAAATACTGCAATACTGGCAAGACAGTAACAAGACAGATAAATACTGTTAACAGCTCATGTGTATCAAACCAATATATTTGATATAAGTTGATTCTTGATATCGAAACTATAATGTTCGAAGGTTTTTATTCAAGGTACCAGGACTCCAAAGATTTTGGATTGTTCCAAAAAAAAAAAAAAAAAAATATATATATATATATATATATATATATATATATATATATATATATATATATATATATATATATATATATATATATATATATATATATATACATATATATATATTGTAAAGATAAAAATTAAATTAGGTTATATTATTTCAAACAATTATGGACTATTTATTTACAGACTCTAGAATTAAATTACAATTTGCGTTGTGGTAATATTACAGTATTCTACAGTAATACAATTTTGTATTAGCATTACTGTAGTGCTGTAAGATGGTAAGAAACACAACACACTAACATATTACAGTACATGTACACTACATACTATACTGTACACATTTACAAACTATAAAAATTTACTTTATGTGCAACAAATTGTTTACAGCCAAAAGTTACATAATAATAGTTAAACATTTGATTATCATTTACAGTATTCATTTATTTTTTGTAAATTTAATCAACAGATAAAAAATGAAGGTTTAAATTTAAATCACACACACACACACACACACACACACACACACTCACACACACACACACACACACACACACACACACAAATCAATATATCCCTAACACACATACATAACAATAATACAAAAAAATACCCCAATAAACAAATAAAGCAAAAAGTCTCCACCTTATAAAAAAAAAAACTTAAATTTCTGCCAAACTCCAACGCACATGAACCAATTGCAAAACTGAGAGGAAAAAAAACATGAAAAGTTGAATATATTTTCCCTCGCAATTCCTTAAACAGATAACTCCCCAATTTTTTCCCTCCACGATGGAAAATACGCTGATATTTCCATCAGGAATTTGAATTTTTTCTTTTCTCAACCACCTCTCATTTGCATATCGTAAGCCAATGCACACACTCGATAAATACATAGTTTGTCTGATGATAATGAGGCTTTAAAAGTATAATGACCCAACGAGTGCCTGTACAGGTAAAAATGTTTGATAATTAACAGGTCAAGGGTTCTTCAAGTTAATTATTGCACAGGAGAAAGGTGGAAGGGGGGGGGGGAAGAGGAGGGGTTGTGGTGGGATGGGAGGATTGATGGGAGGGAATGGAAGGGGAGGTGGTACACTCCATGATGCGGGTCGGATGCCCTCCTTCAAGTGATCTCTTCATTAGCCACAAGGGTCCCTTCATCTCAGTCTTGATTAACATCATCTTCACGTGTTTATTGAAGCTCCTGCTACTGCTGCCGTGTGTGTTTGTGTGTGTGTGTGTGTGTGTGTGTGTGTGTGTGTGTGTGTGTGTGTGTGTGTGTGTGTGTGTGTGTGTGTGTGTGTGTGTGTGTGAATAGACCTACCTATGCATGCGACGGAATAACCCCGACTCCCTCTTGAATCTGAAACTTCAGTCGACTGAACCGCGCGCGCGCGCACACACATACACATACACACACACACACACACACACACACACACACACACACACACACACACACACACACACACACACACACACAAATCCCCGGGATGTAGCCTGTAGCAGCTGTCAAACTCCCAGATATCAATTTATTGCTAGGTGACCAGAGGCGTCTAGTGAAACAAAATTTGTTAATTTATTTTTGACTTGGTCAGGAACCGAACTAGGGCCCTTTGAACTACTACTTCCGAGCGCTGTAATCACACTCGTTCACTCATTCATATTTTCTCTCTCTCTCTCTCTCTCTCTCTCTCTCTCTCTCTCTCTCTCTCTCTCTCTCTCTCTCTCTCTCTCTCTCTCTCTCTCTCTCTCTCCACATCTCACTATACTAAGATATTTTCTATCACTGTTTAAGGCAAATGGAGGAGCTGAAGATCAAGAGTAGTGTACACCGACCGCTATTTGTTTCTCGAGCCTTTTATTTCTTTTGATATTCGAGTTCTGACAAATTTTCAAATGAAGTTGTGGATGGAGGTGGCTTCCACAACTTTCTTCTTCTTCTTTCTTCCATAACTTCTTCTTTTCCCCCTTGTTGACTCCCCGAACTGAGAACAAGCACTGAAATACAGCCTTCCTCTCCCCAACAATGGAAATAATTAAATCATTATCATTCAAATTTAAGTTAAGTTTATAATAGCAGAGTATTGCCTCAGCTTCCTTCAGTAGCCGTGGCGGAACGATGTCTTGCCTAATTGCAATGTTGCAAGAGATGAACTCGGAGTGGCAGAAAGATGGTTACTTGAACCATTTCCGTCCCTCTATCCTTCCCATTTCTTGCCAGCAGATTGAGCATGAATAATAAGGGAGAGGGGGAGAGGGGGGTACATGGGGCAATGAGCATGTGGGCCAATGGGCATTGGGCATGCAGGGTATGACCTGGGATCGAACCACAAGGCTTTGGCTGGGCATTAGCGACAGGCGTTAACAATTGACGAAGTCTTCTTGCTGTCTGCCCACCATCGACCTCACAACCTGAATTCTTCAACACTCTTCACCCGAAAACTTTTGTCGACTGAAAAATGTAGAGCGGGACATGGTAAAAGGAAGGAGCATGGCAGAATACGTGTGGTTTATGGATATTGGGACCAGTGGTTGGGGCGGGAGGGCAGAGGTACAGGGGGGCTTCTCCGAGTCATTTATGTTTCCTAGTGCCACCTTGGTCTTGTTGCCCAGTAACTTGTTTGATTGGTCGGGATGGTTAGGTAATTTGAGTGACGTCATGATGATGGGGAAGGGGTCCTAGGAGCAGCTAGGGGGGAGGAGGGGCGGGCAGGGGAGCAAATTTGGAGGGGGGGGGGGAACTGTTGACATTTGTGTGAAGGTTAGTGGGGGGTAGTTTGAGGAGTGGTCACCTGTGCGTTACATTAATATCTAAGGAAGTCTTCACCCACCATCACTACATTTTCCCCCACCACTAGTTCATCCTCCCCCACCATTAGTTCATCCTCCCCCACCATAAGTTCATCCTCCTTCCCCACCACCACCACAACATCCCCCTCTCTCCTCAATCACCAAAATACCCCTCTCCCCCTACAGCATCCCCCCTTTCCCCACAACTACAACACCCCCCCCCCCCGCCCCCACATCGGTAATTATAACCGCTCCCCACTAACGACCAAGCTTAGCGGTGATGCATATTTAAGTTCTTCCAGGTACCCACAGGTCGCTGGTGGCCTAGTCCTCCCCTCCCTTGTTTCCCTCTCTTCCTCCCTCCTTCCCACTTCTTCCTTCTCCACCTTGTCCCCTCTTCCCTCTACATATACGTCCTTCGCCCCCGCGTCCACCCTCCTCCCCCACTCCCACTAAACACATATAAATCCCTCCCAAAAACACACACATCACTGTGTGTGTGTGTGTGTGTGTGTGTGTGTGTGTGTGTGTGTGTGTGTGTGTGTGTGTGTGTGTGTGTGTGTGTGTGTGTGTGTGTGTGTGTGTGTGTGTGTGTGCGTGCGTGTGTGAGGCTGCATCATGAACATATACATATACCCGCCTCTGAAACTGTATTTGAAATCTGCTGATAGCGACTGAAAAAAATCCCCCAAAACATCCAAGACCGGAGATCTCTTAAATATCATGAAAAAGCCAATATAGTCCCGATATTAAAAAAAAATGGGATAAGACAGTAGGCACTAAACCGAGAACATCATCACTTAATTATTATAGCAGTAGACATCCATCAGTCTCAGGAGACTATGGAGTTGGGCTCTGGTTGTCGGTCTGGAGTGGCCTGTCCAGGGCGCAAAGCCTGGGCAGGTTGATACGGGGGGGAGAAGCTGTTACCCATGCAGCATACAAAAGGGGAATACACAAGGAGGGGCAATGACAGTATACTGCACTTCCCAGTCACTTGCAATACAGAGCAAAGGAATTTCTATGTTTTCCACTATTCCTGATATTGCCTCACACCAGTGATAGGGGATGAGGGAGAGGGGATGAGGGAGAGGGGATGAGGGAGAGGGACTGGGAAAGGAAAGAAAGATTTGAAAGAACTGATGCCCTAGGAGAAAGGAAAGGTGGAATATTGACAGAGAAAGAGAAGAAAGTAAGGAGATAAAGAATGCGAGAAGAACCATGCGGAATAAAGAAATTAGCGACGAAGAACAAGAGAAATAAAGCAGGTGAGTACGGGAGGTGGAAAGGGAGAGAGGAAGGTAGAGGACGGAGGCATAAGGAAGGTTGGAGAAGAAGGAAGAGGAACAAGGGTGAGGCAATAACCAAGTTAAGGAGTGTCTCCAGGAGGTGTTTGTCAATCACAGTCTGTGAGGCACTCACATTATTTCTCCAGAGACCCCGTGGTGGGTCCCAGGACCCCTCCACCTGGTCACTATACCCCCGTGGTGGGTCCCAGGACCCCTCCACCTGGTCACTATACCCCCGTGGTGGGTCCCAGGACCCCTCCACCTGGTCACTATACCCCCGTGGTGGGTCCCAGGACCCCTCCACCTGGTCACTATACCCCCGTGGTGGGTCCCAGGACCCCTCCACCTGGTCACTATACCCCCGGGAGGGTCCCAGGACCCCTCCACCTGGTCACTATACCCCCGGGAGGGTCCCAGGACCCCTCCACCTGGTCACTACACCCCCGTGGTGGGTCCCAGGACCCCTCCACCTGGTCACTATACCCCCGTGGTGGGTCCCAGGACCCCTCCACCTGGTCACTATACCCCCGTGGTGGGTCCCAGGACCCCTCCACCTGGTCACTATACCCCCGTGGTGGGTCCCAGGACCCCTCCACCTGGTCACTATACCCCCGTGGTGGGTCCCAGGACCCCTCCACCTGGTCACTATACCCCCGTGGTGGGTCCCAGGACCCCTCCACCTGGTCACTATACCCCCGTGGTGGGTCCCAGGACCCCTCCACCTGGTCACTATACCCCCGGGAGGGTCCCAGGACCTCTCCACCTGGTCACTATACCCCCGTGGTGGGTCCCAGGACCCCTCCACCTGGTCACTATACCCCCGTGGTGGGTCCCAGGACCCCTCCACCTGGTCACTATACCCCCGTGGTGGGTCCCAGGACCCCTCCACCTGGTCACTATACCCCCGGGAGGGTCCCAGGACCTCTCCACCTGGTCACTATATCCCCGGGAGGGTCCCAGGACCTCTCCACCTGGTCACTATACCCCCGGGAGGGTTCCAGGACCTCTCCACCTGGTCACTATACCCCCGGGAGGGTCCCAGGACCTCTCCACCTGGTCACTATATCCCCGGGAGGGTCCCAGGACCCCTCCACCTGGTCACTATACCCCCGTGGTGGTCCCAGGACCTCTCCACCTGGTCACTATACCCCCGTGGTGGTCCCAGGACCTCTCCACCTGGTCACTATACCCCCGTGGTGGTCCCAGGACCTCTCCACCTGGTCACTATACCCCCGTGGTGGGTCCCAGGACCCCTCCACCTGGTCACTATACCCCCGGGTGGGTCCCAGGACCCCTCCACCTGGTCACTATACCCCCGGATGGGTCCCAGGACCTCTCCACCTGGTCACTATACCCCCGTGGTGGGTCCCAGGACCCCTCCACCTGGTCACTATACCCTAGAGCACAGTGGTCTACGTGCTCAGGTTACAATCAAGGAAATCTGGTTCAATCCATGCTGGGCAGGTGGCAAACTGTTGGGCAATGTACCCGGAAGTTAAGCAACTGTTGTGGGTAGCATCTTGGGAAACTTAAGTAGTTGGTCAAGGGAGAGGGATCTCGATAAACTTAAGAACAGGACGATTTTCTAAAGCCTCAGAGCTCGTAAAATGTTAAGTGAATACCGACCTAGCCGCTATGATGGAGATAAGAGCTACTAATCTTGTAGTAGCAGGCATCCATCAGTCTCAGAGTGGCGCTCTGGAGTGGCCTCTCCAGGGCAGAAAGCCTGGGTAGGATGATACGGGGGAGAAGCTGTCACCCATGCAGCAGGTGACTCTCCACGGCGCAGAAAGTCTCCAATGGAAAGACAAACGCCCACTTGTAAGTGGCCACGTAAGTAAGTGCCGCATGAGTCCCTGACCTGGGCACACAAGGGTCATTGGCCACCGACTTTAACTGTTTGTCCCCTGAGCAGAGAAGAACAATTGAGCACCTGTTCACCCAGCAGTAATTGGAGACCTGGTTGTAAAGCGATTGGAGGACTGTGCTCCGGGCAAAATTAAGGAGAGGTCTAAGCCTAATAGAAATAATCATCTTCTTAAATATCTTTCAATGAAAGTATAACGACAGAACCATGGTGAGTACAGAACAACACATCCCAGAGAGTATGGAAGGTAATGTTTGTAGTTTCAGCGTCTTTCACTGAAATTACATAGTTCGTTGAGACCATCTATATACACATGGGGTCTGGGGTACCTTGAGTACATAATGAATTATCAATACATTTACGTGTATTGGCCAGTCTTGACTTGACACGTAAATCTGTGTCAAGTTTGTTGACATAGATTTAAGCTTGACACTTCGCCTGTCTTTGCGTCTCTTTCTTTCCGTAGACACGAACAAGGCCAAGCGTCTAGAAGAGGAGGATTGACATAGATAGTGTTGCTAACCTATTCAACCATTCTTCGGATTTCTGGAGCCAGGTGATGAATGAGGTATAATTGTTGAATGACTGATATTATACCTTGTAACTCTTATATTTATATATATTGTCCAACTGTGTCTTAGGGGTTGTTTGTTGTTTTAGATTTAGCTACGCAGAGCTAAGTGTCCATGTAGCACGGTCTATGGTGAGCCCGTAATGTTTTAGGGCTTGTGTCTAAAATTTATGGTGTTTGTATTAGCGATGGGTGAGGTGT
This sequence comes from Procambarus clarkii, assembly GCF_040958095.1. Taxonomy (NCBI): domain Eukaryota; kingdom Metazoa; phylum Arthropoda; class Malacostraca; order Decapoda; family Cambaridae; genus Procambarus; species Procambarus clarkii. The sequence goes on along the minus strand of NC_091151.1, from coordinate 48,527,613 downwards.
GTGGCTGTGGGGAGGAAGGCTTTGTTGGTGGTAATTGTGGGGGATGAAAGTTGTGTTGGGTGGGTAGTTACGACGGGTGGTAGTTATATGTTGGAAGGTAGTTATGATCCCACAACAGCCGCATGCCTTAAGGGATCTTGACTGTCTCAAAAATACTGACAGTCAAAAGCTAATTTCATCTGCAATTAGGAAACTCGACCGACAAGTTGTGTGTGGGAGCGTTGGAGATCAGGAGGTCGTTATGAATAATTGGTGACGAGGATTATGTTAAGGGGGAGGGTGGGGGAGGGTGGTGGGGGAGGGGGAAGCTGGGGAGTGAGAAAGGGAGACATAACAGAGAACAGAAGAGGGGAAGATAGAGAAGGAGGGAAAGAATATGAAGAACATGGAAGTGAGGAGATGGAGGAGTGTCCTCCCTTAATGGAATATTTCGTCCAGAACATCTTTCATCCTGCATAGCATCCTTAACCCTGATACAAGTGTCCTCCACCAGCCTTTCCCCCTGATACAATTGTCCTCCCCCACCATCCTCCCCCCCTGACACAGTGTCCTCCCCCACCATCCTTCCCCTGACACAGTGTCCTCCCCCACCATCCTCCCTCCTGGCACAGTGTCCTCCCCCACCATCCTCCCTCCTGGCACAGTGTCCTCCCCCCCTGACACAGTGTCCTCCCCCACCATCCTCCCCCTGACACAGTGTCCTCCCCCACCATCCTCCCTCCTGGCACAGTGTCCTCCCCCCCTGACACAGTGTCCTCCCCCACCATCCTCCCCCTGACACAGTGTCCTCCCCCACCATCCTCCCCCCTGACACAGTATCCTCCCCCCTGACACAGTGTCCTCCCCCACCATCCTCCCCCTCTGATGCAGTGTCCTCCCCCCTGACACAGTGTCCTCCCCCACCATCCTCCCCCTGACACAGTGTCCTCCCCCACCATCCTCTCCCTGATACAGTGTCCTCCCCCACCATCCTCCCCCCTGACACAGTATCCTCCCCCACTGCAGACTGAGTCACTTTTCACAGTAATCAGAGTATCAAATATTCACTGGCGATATATCGACCATCTCACCTCCCTAACTGATCTCTAGACCCCCCTCCCCTACTCTTTTCCTCTCCCTCCCCATCACCCCCTCTATCTCCCCTGGTCTTCACTCCCTTTCCTCGGCCGTAAACACGAATAGGTATCTGTAATAATTTCTTATAACTGACCGACCTACGCGCCTAGGGCTAGTAGGCTTTAGTGTCCTATCCGGTGGCGTCCTCTTCATAATTTGAAGGTTTACCGTGGCAAAATACCATGAAAAGACTGTGATTTATATTATATTAAAAATAAATATCCTAAAACGTTAAATATTATTGATGAAAAATTCTAAATTTATGTAAGAAGTGACCAAAATGTTTAACGCCTTTTTTTTATTCAATTGTTAACAAATTCTCTCCAAAATAATTGGGAAGAGTTCTTCGATCACGACTTGTAAGAACATTTTAAATATGAATATTACTAAATATACTTAAAATAATATGCTAAAATATTAAACGTGGATATTAGTGAAGTTTTATATATTCTTAATTTAATTATCATTTATTCTAACTTTGTCATATATTTATATAGGTCCTCGTATCACAGATCCACACTGGACAACTCAGATCATATAAATCGCAGAGGATCAATATAAATATATATATAATAATATTTATAAAGTCCGATGTAACAGAAACCTTGATAATAATATTTATAATTGCTAATGTAGACTCACCAGCATATTCAATTTATATTTAGAAATATTGAGAAAGCACTGCAAGTAACATCTCTAAGTAACTCTGAGACGGTCTGAATATAACCAGCTTGGTTCCAAAGTTAAGGGAAGCGTCGAATGCCTTTCTTGCGTAATTAATACTGACGTAAGTGTCAGCAGTCACGGGACACCAACACCCCTGGTCACTCTCGTACTGATATATACACCGAGGGGTGTGGCCCGCTTCTCGGTATACGTACACTTAGTATACTTTAGTCCTGGACTTCTTTAGAGACTAAAGTATTATTGCTGGTTGGTTAGTAAGCTGTTGTGGTGGTTATAATAACTCTCCAGAGGCTGATAGGCCTTAACGTCTATGCAAAACAAAGCTGTTCTGACCTCCCATACCAACACACATTAAGACACACATACAGTTATAAACAGCATGAAACAGGACGTTCCCGCATGAGAAACACATAATGCAAAGCAACTTAGTACAATGCCAAAACATATGCAGGCGATGAGTCACAATAACGTGGGTGAAGTATGTTGACCAGACCACACACTAGAAAGTGAAGGGACGACGACGTTTCGGTCCGTCCTGGACCATTTTCAAGTCGATTGAGAAATTGACTTGATTTCGACCAGAAAATATATTACTATGTTTACAAAACAAACATGTCTACAAAATGCCATTGTTTGTTTGCAAAACATATAATCGACCAAAACATATATCACAATGCACCATAACACCTTATACAGAGCATCGGTACTGTCGGATAAGAGCTTATGGCAGCCACCCTGGTAGTCTTAACACAGTACTAACGCTACATATATGAATTGTGGAACCCATAATTATTTACTTGCCGTAAACCTAGAATATCCTTATAATTTTGCAAGCGTCGTAACCATGTGTATATGTCCATTCACTGGGATATTATGTTCCCGTGTGTACTACACGCCCGGATCCCACCGCTGCCACCATACCCGGTAGGGGTCACTCACTTTCCAGATATCTGGAATATATCCTCTTCTATTTTATTTTTCCCAAAGGAGAAAACCCAACATTTTCCTCCCTATTTATATCATTGGGTTCGCTTTTCCAGGACGGACGGTACAATTACCAGAGGAGTCTGTGGCCACTGTCGGTCTAACAGCCAATTGACTTACATTATTGATGAAGATTTTCTACCGCCTCTGAGATGAGTAATGCCTTGATATTTCAGATTTCCCATTTTTCTTTTAAGGAAATTTGGAATTGGCGGCGGTTGGGTTGATGGAGTGTTCTAGACTGTGGGTGGGTGGGAAGGGGAATATGATCATGAGGGGTTGGAGTGTATTGTGGTTGGGGTTAGGGTTGTGAGGGGGAAGGCAGACGGTGGTGTAAGCGGGGCTTCTGGTCTGGGCGGGTTGGTCAGGCCTGACTCCCACCATCATGGCCCCGGTGAATATTTCATTACGGGATGCGGCTGAAGCTTTCTGATATTTCACAGCACCTCGCTCACCCAGTCTTCTCGGCATTCCTCTGTCTACCCCGGTGGTAAGTCGGCCTTTGTGGCAAGATAGTTGCCCTTACTTGGTGACACTGCCACCACACAGTGCCACCACAGCCAGTCATTATCAAACACTCCTAACATGGTCACAGCTAACACTTCCACACCTCGTCATAGCCACAAGGACAAGAGTTCGAAACGACGTGGAAAATCGAACTATTTCGTGAAATCTGTACCATGTTCTCCGCTTGATCGCTTCTAAAGTTTTCGGGCAGCGAGGAAAAAGTTTCTCTAAGTTTCGTCACGTAAATGTTTTGGAGCAAATTCTCGAGGAATTATTATAGAATTTAACAACATATTTACGGCACTCCTCCCAGAGCCTCAGTCATCGCCTCCTGTGATCGGCAAGGCGTCCCAGCGAGCCGTCTGTTGGCATCGTCACACGGACGATATAAAGCGAAAACTCCAAGTTAAAGACACGAGTTGCTTCGTCGCGCGTTCAGAGTCGGCCATATTGTGCTGTGATTGCGGCCGATGGACTGTTTCCACCTTCAATTCCGGTATTTGCAGCGCTTCGCCATAACAAGCGTTCCCTCGACCCATGCCCAAAGTAATTGTTTCCTGTGAAACATCGCTTGGCCGGTATTAGCGGTGATCGAGGACTCGGAGAACGGCGTATTGAATACGTCTGAAGACTCCGGAATACGTCTGAAGACTCCGGAATACGTCTGAAGACTCCGGAATACGTCTGAAGACTCCGGAATACGTCTGAAGACTCCGGAATACGTCTGAAGACTCCGGAATACGTCTGAAGACTCCGGAATACGTCTGAAGACTCCGGAATACGTCTGAAGACTCCGGAATACGTCTGAAGACGCTGGATACTTACGAGAACGATGAGATTCTGGAATCTCTCAGCGAGCAAATGATTAAGAGGAACGCCATATATTAACCTGATTATAAATAGTATAAACATTTATGAACAATATATACTCAACGAAAACACTATGGCTTGATTGTATAAGAAAACATTAAGGCAATAGAAGGAATTGAACTCGCGTTTCTGGATTCACCAGACACACTCACTACCTACTGGACCATGATGAGCCTAGGTTTTTATAGCCTTGGCTTTATATGGGTCTATTGGTCTTATATGGAGTTTGGGCGGCACCAGCTGGTACCCATATATAATTCTTACATATTACCCTCCTACATTCAGGTGTAGGTGGTGATACTACCCACCCACACTCAGGTGTAGGTGGTGATACTACCCACCCACACTCAGGTGTAGGTGGTGATACTACCCACCCACACTCAGGTGTAGGTGGTCAGACTATCCACCCACACGCAGGTGTAGGTGGTCAGACTATCCACCCACACTCAGGTGTAGGTGGTGATACTACCCACCCACACTCAGGTGTAGGTGGTGATACTACCCACCCACACTCAGGTGTAGGTGGTGATACTACCCACCCACACTCAGGTGTAGGTGGTCAGACTATCCACCCACACTCAGGTGTAGGTGGTGATACTACCCACCCACACTCAGGTGTAGGTGGTCAGACTATCCACCCACACTCAGGTGTAGGTGGTCAGACTATCCACCCACACTCAGGTGTAGGTGGTGATACTACCCACCCACACTCAGGTGTAGGTGGTCAGACTATCCACCCACACTCAGGTGTAGGTGGTGATACTACCCACCCACACTCAGGTGTAGGTGGTGATACTACCCACCCACACTCAGGTGTAGGTGGTGATACTACCCACCCACACTCAGGTGTAGGTGGTGATACTACCCACCCACACTCAGGTGTAGGTGGTGATACTACCCACCCACACTCAGGTGTAGGTGGTGATACTACCCACCCACACTCAGATGTAGGTGGTGATACTACCCACCCACACTTAGGTGTAGGTGGTGATACTACCCACCCACACTCAGGTGTAGGTGGTGATACTACCCACCCACACTCAGGTGTAGGTGGTGATACTATCCACCCACACTCAGGTGTAGGTGGTGATACTACCCACCCACACTCAGGTGTAGGTGGTCAGACTATCCACCCACACTCAGGTGTAGGTGGTCAGACTATCCACCCACACTCAGATGTAGGTGGTCAGACTATCCACCCACACTCAGATGTAGGTGGTCAGACTATCCACCCACACTCAGGTGTAGGTGGTCAGACTATCCACCCACACTCAGGTGTAGGTGGTCAGACTATCCACCCACACTCAGGTGTAGGTGGTCAGACTATCCACCCACACTCAGGTGTAGGTGGTCAGACTATCCACCCACACTCAGGTGTAGGTGGTCAGACTATCCACCCACACTCAGGTGTAGGTGGTCAGACTATCCACCCACACTCAGGTGTAGGTGGTGATACTATCCACCCACACTCAGGTGTAGGTGGTGATACTATCCACCCACACTCAGATGTAGGTGGTCAGACTATCCACCCACACTCAGGTGTAGGTGGTCAGACTATCCACCCACACTCAGGTGTAGGTGGTGATACTATCCACCCACACTCAGATGTAGGTGGTCATACTATTGAAAACAACGGTCTGAAACAAGACTCACGATGGGCAGTTTCCCGCTTAAAGACCGCCGTAGGAACTGCCTTCTTAAGCCTTGTTAAAACGCTAAACTCACAACAACATTCGTATTTATCAAGATGCGAAAACAAATATTTGCCAAACCAATAAATAATAAAAATATCCTAAAGGTAAAATTTGCTCTTTATTATTTAAATATTAGCAACTTAACTAATACATATATACATACACACGCTGACGTTTTGTCAACGTTTCTGACGAACCTTGAAATAACTCTCAAAGTTCATTTGAATATTATTTTTTTAAATCATCTGTCATGATGAAATCTTAAGAATACTTGTGAGATACTTCTATATTGAGTAGCAATAATCTCTCTCTCTCTCTCTCTCTCTCTCTCTCTCTCTCTCTCTCTCTCTCTCTCTCTCTCTCTCTCTCTCTCTCTCCCTCTCCCTCTCTCTCTCTCTCTCTCTCTCTCTCTCTCTCTCTGTCTCTCTCTCTCTCTCTCTCTCTCTCTCCCTCTCTCTCTCTCTCTCTCTCTCTCTCTCTCTCTCTCTCTCTCTCTCTCTCCCTCTCTCTCTCTCTCTCTCTCTCTCTCTCTGTCTCTCTCTCTCTCTCTCTCTCTCTCCCTCTCTCTCTCTCTCTCTCTCTCTCTCTCTCTCTCTCTCTCTCTCTCTCTCTCTCTCTCTCTCTCTCCTACAAAACCTTTTATTTCATCATCTACGTCCATAACAAACTATACAAACAACCCACTAAACAATAAAGAACGAACAGAACGTATGAAATAATTATAACAAAAGTTGCACGAAAATACTAAATGCTCGAAAACTCAAAATGCACGCAGGTACTTAGAAAAAAAGATAAAAAAAATTCGATCACCACTATACCCAGCAAAATCACTGAACCCCAAAACATTTGTCTCAAAAACCTTTCGATGAATAAGACCAACAAACGTCCTTGATAAACGGCGCCCATAAGACTATAATGAAGATCACACATTATTCACGACCCTATGCATGCTGAATAACTAATATATTCCTCAGCCAGGAGTGAATAATGCACGAATGTAAACCGCGTGCATAATTCCTCCAGTGTGAACGGCAGAGAGTAAGGTGACGGGCCGGGCCCTCTGAGGCGCTCATTACCTGATGGTCTACAGGTACCTCCAGCCGGTGGTTGGGTCGTTATGTTGGTAGTTAGGGTTACCTGGGTTGTTATGGTGGTAGTTAGGGTTACCTGGGTTGTTATGGTGGTAGTTAGGGTTACCTGGGTTGTTATGGTGGTAATTATGGTTACCTGGGTAGTTATGGTAACTTATGGTAATGGTTAATGTTGTCTCAGTATTATTAATATGGTTGTTGTGATAGTTGTTATGATGACGTAATTGTTACCAGGATCGTTATGGTGGTAACGATGGTTCGTAAACTGCCTCCGTGCTCATCTTCTCACTTTTAATATATATATATATATATATATATATATATATATATATATATATATATATGTATATATATATATATATATATATATATATATATATATATATATATATATATATATATGTATATATACATACATACATATATATATATATATATATATATATATATATATATATATATATATATATATATATATATATATGTATATATATATATATATATATATATATATATACATATATATATATATATATATATATATATATATATATATATACATATATAAATATATATATATATATATATATATATATATATATATATATATATATATATATATATATATATATATATATATGTGTGTGTGTGTGTGTGTGAGAGAGAGAGAGAGAGAGAGAGAGAGAGAGAGAGAGAGAGAGAGAGAGAGAGAGAGAGAGAGAGAGAGAGAGAGAGAGAGAGAGAGAGAGAGAGAGAGAGACAGAGACAGAGACAGAGACAGAGAGAGAGAGAGAGAGAGAGAGAGAGAGAGAGAGAGAGAGAGAGAGAGAGAGAGAGAGAGAGAGAGAGAGATGATTGTTAGGAATAAATAGCTCATAGAAGCACTCAAATTTGATTTCAACATTTGCAAGAGAAGTTTTTGTGTGTGCAGTTTTGTGCTAATGTTGAGGGGGAGGAGGGGGAAGGTTACTTTGCCGGGACCAAACGAGGAAACTAGTTTAATTTTTGGGTCCCGGTAGTTTATGGCTCATTACGGGGGCTGTTTGTCGCTGCGTAAATTGATGCTAAACGCGAGCTGTGTTTGCTATGGGGGTGAGGGGGTAATGTAATTGTGTGTGTGTGTGTGTGTGTGTGTGTGTGTGTGTGTGTGTGTGTGTGTGTGTGTGTGTGTGTGTGTGTGTGTGTGTGTGTGTGTGTGTGTGTGCGTGCGTGTAATATAATATATAAGACTATATCTGTAATGAACATTCCTTATCCAGCACCTAAAAAAGTTCCTCTGGTGAGATTTTGAAGGAAATTTATGTTATATTGAAAATCCCAAAAAAGATAAGGCCAGGCATATGAAGGCAAAACATTGTTCACAATTATTTCTAGCAAAATCGAAGATGAAGTTTTCTCTCTCTCTCTATATATATATGTTAATTAAGAATAATTGTCCAGAAAACTGTAAATTTAAATATATATATATATATATATATATATATATATATATATATATATATATATATATATATATATATATATATATATATATATATATATATGTCGTACCTAGTAGCCAGAACGCACTTCTCTGCCTACTATGCAATGCCCGATTTGCCTAATAAGCCAAGTTTTCATGAATTAATTGTTTTTCGACTACCTAACCTACGTAACCTAACCTAACCTAAATTTTTTCGGCTACCTAACCTAACCTAACCTATAAAGATAGGTTAGGTTAGGTTAGGTAGGGTTGGTTAGGTTCGGTCATATATCTACGTTAATTTTAACTCCAATAAAAGAAAATTGACCTCATACATAATGAAATGGGTAGCTTTATCATTTCATAAGAAAAAAATTAGAGAAAATATATTAATTCAGCAAAACTTGGCTTATTAGGCAAATCGGGCCTTGCATATTAGGCAGAGAAGTGCGTTCTGGCTACTAGGTACGACATATATATATATACATATATATATATATATATATATATATATATATATATATATATATATATATATATATATATATATATATATATACGTAAAAACGTGTAATAGCACATAACCTGATCTTTTTTAGTCAGGGGTAAAAATGGTATCGTTAACGTAAAGTGGAAATTAATGTGAGTTAATGGGGTGTCGTTTTTATATTTCCGCCTCACAGATTCACTAGAGCAGCGGGAGCCTCACTCGTAAAAGCCCAAGTAATATGTGCTTTCATTTTTTTCTGGTATTTTGTTTCCGCGCGCGCGCGCGTGTGTGTGTGTGTGTACTCACCTAATTGTGCTTGTGGGGGTTGAGCTCTGGCTCTTTGGTCCCGCCTCTCAACTGTCAATCAACTGGTGTACAGATTCCTGAACCTACTGGGCTCTATCATATCTACATTTGAAACTGTGTATGGAGTCAGCCTCCACCACAACACTACTTAATGTATTCCATTTGTTAACTACTCTGACACTGAAAAAGTTCTTTCTAACGTCCCTGTGGCTCATGTGGGTACTCAGTTTCCACCTGTGTTTCCACCTTGTTCGCGTACCACCAGTGTTGAATAGTATATCCTTGTCTACCCGGTCGATTCCCCTGAGGATTTTGTAGGTAGTGATCATGTCTCCCCTTACTCTTCTGTCTTCCAGTGTCGTAAGGTCCATTTCCCGCAGCCTTTCCTCGTAACTCATGCTTCTTAGTTCTGGGACTAGTCTAGTGGCATACCTTTGAACTTTTTCCAGCTTCGTCTTGTGCTTGACAAGGTACGGGCTCCATGCTGGGGCCGCATACTCCAGGATTGGTCTGACATATGTGGTATACAAGATTCTGAATGATTCCTTACACAGGTTCTTGAAAGCTGTTCTGATGTTAGCCAGCCTCGCATATGCCGCAGACGTTATTCTTTTTATGTGGGCTTCAGGAGATAGGTTTGGTGTGATATCAACTCCTAGATCTTTCTCTCTGTTCGTTTCATTAAGTACTTCATCTCCTATTCTGTATCCCGTGTCTGGCATCCTATTCTTTATTGCACTACTACAGTTCTTGAAAGCGTACTAGCAACTTGGGGTCGGATACTATAATAGAGGTTACAACATCAAGAACCTGGTTACTGGTCCTAAGTGGTCGTAACATTCCACTTTGTCAATCCCACATAAGTATTTTATGAGTGTCAAGTTTTCCCACTCTCTCTCTTTTCTTCTACTAAAGCCAGGTCTAGTTCTTTCAGTCTTTCTTCACACTGAATCCATCGCAATCCCAGGTCGAGCCTCGTTGCAAATCTCCAAACCATCACAAAGGGCCCAACAGCACTATTCCTGGTATCTCTAACCCACACTCCTCCATTCCATCCATCATCTAACCCCCTTTCTACCTCCTTGTCCAACCCACCCTTACCCCAAAATTGTTCCTCAAATTTATTTATTATGATTTCGATATTTTTTTATGATGTTCGCTTGATGCCGTATTTTGTTATAAGCTTTGACCGATTATTTAAGAGCACCTGAGCGACTCTTTCGCATCCTAAAACTTTATTTAATGATAACTTGTGTTATTATTTTATTTGGCATATTTATTTACTAATACGTTCGTGACCATTTTTAATCTATGACAAATTGTTTCGTTAAATAATTTAAAAAATCTTTATTTGCAAAAGCAATTTTTCTCTTTTATTTTATTATTTTTTTCCTGAGCCGAGCGGGCCGCGTCCCTCTCCCTCGTGTGTGGCAGAGAGCATTGCATTAGGACAATTACCTTGCTTTATCATCCGCGAGCACCAACAGTTTAGTCTGCCCTATAAAATATCAAACAAACACTTGATAGTTTAATAAAGCGGATCTGGTGTTTCGAAAAGTGACTTATATATATATATATATATATATATATATATATATATATATATATATATATATATATATATATAGATATATATAAATGTGTGTGTGTGTGCTTACCTATGAATGACCACGGTCATGAGGGCTAGCCGTGTCTTCCACTGGTGTGCTACACCTGTACAGTGTATCCATATGATGATGAATCACCATAGTGCTATACAAATGATTGTAGCCTAATGCCCACTTCTTCTTCTCCTTCCAAGGACACGTTACTCCAGGATATTTAAATTTAAAGCACCTCTTCACCTCTCGTCTCTCCCTCCTCCTCGCCCTCATTACCTTGCTGCATTAACAATGAGACACCTGTTCGCTGTCGTTAACTGTGTTCACTGTGTAATTAACCACTCGATTTCTCAACTGAACTTTAGCTAAGCCTTGAAGCGCGTGAAGCTGCTGCTCTTGTGGGGACTCTTGGAGGGAGGCGGCTCTTGGGAGGTGTTGGAGGACGCAGGAGGCAGCTCTTGGAGGTGTTGGAAGACGCAAGAGGCTGCTCTTGGAGGTGTTGAAGGACGCAAGAGGCGACAACTGGAGGTGTTGGAGGACCCAGGCGACTCTTGGAGGCACTAGAGGCAGAAATACAGGAAGCTTTTGTAGGCAGAACTAAAGGATCACTACGAACTTGTGCCGGAGTCTCCAACAACCCCTCCCCCCTACACCCTCCATCCCCAACACCCACTGTCACTCAAACTAGTCACTCAAAGGTATATACAACGAAAAAACACCCGTACGCTGAATCAGGCAAACTGGCCAAATAATCCATCAACCGGATCTGTCGCACCTGCGTTTTTGTAAGTGTCATGTGTGCGTTTTTGTGAGCCGGATCCGGTGTAGCTCGCGGGGTGTTCTAGCTTATGCATCCAGGCCTTCTTATATTTACACAGCACTGTACTGGCGGTGTAATGGAGGTGTGTGTGTGTAGGCCCATCATTTATACCCAGGCTGGGGGTCAGGGAGCAGCCCGTCTGTCCTCTCCGGTTGCAGGAACGGCACAAAAAATGATGTACTAAATTGCACGAATTTAAACTAATATCCACGCGTAGAAAACATATCAGTCCATCAATTTTTGCGAGCCGCTATGATCGATAGTACATCATATTTTGACGATGGGGATTTTGACGCTAAATCGTACGAGAGGTCAGGTTGCAACCCGTTCTCGCACTTTCTTACAGTCAATATTGACTTATTAAATACGTGCATATGTGACATACTAATTTATTGTGAATATTTTAGTTTACCTTGAAAAGCTTCATAGGAAACACCGACCTTACCTAACCTTCTTAGTATGTTAAGATAAGCATCATAATAAGTCAATATTGACAGAAAGAAAGTGCGAGAACGGGTTGCAGGGTACCCGCTCAACCTCGTCTAGCTGAGGGAGGTTGTTATGAGGGGGAGTTTTGATTGTCAGTTCTAGGATAATGAGGGTGAGTGTGTTTGGTGTCTGGAAGTGGTGACTGTGAGAAGTTTAGTTCCTGTGATCAAAGAGCTTCTACCTGCGGCACCAGGTCTAAGATCATTAAGGTAGGTAGCTTTACCTGTGCTCCTTAGAATACTCAAGTCGTCATTCATACCTGTAATATCTGCCGGAGAATGATTCCAGAACTACAACATTGCCTCACACACAGAGATCACACTAACGTGATGCATCAAATGAACAAATCTTTACAACATTGCCTGCCGTGTCTAGTCTGCGAGTATTGATTGAAGGTGATTTTACTTGTTAATTTTGGTCTAAGGTAATTAAAAACTTGGGCTCTTTATCGCTAATACATAATAGTTTGACCAATGGGGATATTACAAAGTCATAGGGGAGCCTCTGTTTATTATTAGTCCTCACAATACACTACTTGTTTCTGAATCTCATATGTCGTTATCTACTGGAAGCGAAATGTGGATACAGTGCAAGGATTTCAGGTAGTTTATCCATGGTAATAAGATAGGTTGCCATATAATACAGAGTGAGCTTAGCCTACCATTAATGTATAATGACTTACTGTAAATATATAGCTCTTGAAATAGCATTTTCTCTGTAACTAGCTGACATTGAAACTATAAGGTGTGAAGGATAGATGAAATTGTTTATGTAATAATCTAAGTTGACGTCTGATAAAGACCTTTTGTGCCCTCTGTAATGTTTTTTGCGCTACCGCTCACAGGATGAGTATGGGGTGCACAATAAACTAGTCGCCTTCGGCGGCAACAATCAAAAACTTGGGCTGTGTAGCTCCGGTCAGGCCTATTCAAGATGCTTACACTTCTGTTCTCCACGATGCTTTCTCACCATGTTGAAGCCTCATGGTAAACTTGAGACTTCACAGAATATAATAGTAAACTGGTTTTGGTGATGTGTGAATATACCAACTATACCTCGTCTTTTCTCATATTACAAATTCAAAGGTTGCACCAATTTATTGTAATTTGCCAGGTATGTGTCACTAGTGTTGTATCGTATGTCTGTATTTTCCAGTCATTGACGTGAAAATTTTCTTTACAATGTTTTGATCGGTTAATTTAAGTTTACGGAACTCAAACTAAATCCGGGTTGCGATTTCTTCTATTCGACTGATAATTCTTCAGCCTCAGTAACCACCTCAGCCCCATAAATCCTTTCTCTTAAACCTTATTAAATCCAGTGGTCTAAAGCGCATGACGATGATAATGTTCATTTATTATGTGCCATACCCGTCCTGTGAGCCACAGTGGATCCCAAACCCTTCCCGTGAGGGGTAGTGGATTAAATACCATCCTGTGAGCGGTAGTGGATTAAATACCATCCTGTGAGCGGTAGTGGATTAAATACCATCCTGTGAGCGGTAATAAACCTCACTACCATCCTTCGAGCAGTAGTAGACTCCATTTCCATCCTATGAGAGGCTATGGATTCCATACCCATCCTATGGAACATGAAAAGCAGGACACAACAAAGCCGCTGCAGGAGCGGTGATCTAGACAGAGAGGGCAGAGTTGTGCCTCAGAGGTAGGCAAGCGCTTGCAGTTGATATCATTCGTCAACTTGAAGATAGACACGCTGCGAGGGACGAGGAACTACGCAGTTCTTGAGCGGCTAAAGTACATTGACACGAGATTGACTGAGGCTCTCAGAGAGCAGGAAATCGACTTAATTACATGGTGACAAAGACACCTGAATCTACTAGAAGCATCCTGGACTGGAAGACATATTGGTAGTGACACAAGGCGATTTGTGTTAGTGTTGAAGTCGGCATGGAAACATCTCTCTCTTTTTCTCTTTTAGCTCATTGACTCAATTATCAGCCTGATATCCGTTTTCCTGCTTCTTGTCCTCTTCCTCCTCCCACCGTCTCTTATCTCTTCCTTCTCCTCCTCCTGCTGCTGCTGCTGCTCACAAGGGATTACTCCAACATTACCAGGTGTTTCTCTACCTGAGCAGCGGAGGTCTCCATATTTGATCAGCAAACCGCACTCGCGAGATAGTAACTAATGCTGCGACGCTCCAGACAAGACGCTGCCATTCCTTAATGTTTCACACTAAGAACAATGCTGTTTTGATGGCAGGCGCGGCCCAGGGGTAGCGTGGGGCACTACACGTTGGGAACTGGGATACATAAGGATTGGAATAGGTAGATGGGATGGATGCGGCGAGGAGGGGCTCTGGTGGTGGATGGGGCTGTCGGGCTGGCGGATAGATAGAGGGTGATTTGAGGAGAAGGGGTGGAAGGGTGGGGGTGTGAAGCAGGGATGGTGGGGAAGGGGAAGGAGGGGTTAGGTCGGAGGTCAGGGAGGGGGAACACCGCACCAAACACTGACAGACAGCACCACAGGAAACTCTGGAGGACAGAGGAACGATTTTCCGGTGAATATTTCAAGTGGAGTGTTTGTTGTGGGCTGAGGAAGAGGGTGAGAGCGTCCCACCCCGTCGCCAGGGGGCTGAATAATGTCAGGCTGACTGGTTTGGTGGGGTGAGGCGACATCACCTCCGCCATATATATTCAACACCCCTTCCCTCTCCTCCTACCATGCCAATCTAAGAGTATTTTCGTCCACGATATTTCCTCCATGACGATCTGTTCATCATTTTTCCCCTCTTCTCTCTCTTTCTCTCCCTCTCTCTACCTCTTTCCCTCTATCCACTGTGTAGTTGGAAAGGTTGAAGGTACACTTGCCTATATCAAAGTACACATGTTATCAGAGCATTCCTCTAGTTCAGTATTTCTCAAAGGGGGGTTCAATAGCATCTCCTAAAAAGGCACTTGACGTCTAAGAGGCAGAAGTTTGTTCCAGGGAAGGATTACATTTGTGTTTCTATATCTATTAAATGTTTGTTGTATTAAATGTTAATTTGTTTTCGAGGTAATAATTATATATAAATACATTCTGTCTTATATAATTAGCGTCGAGCTTAGGCTCTTTGGTCCCGCCTCTCTGTCTACTCACCTATTTGTGCGTGCAGGCTCGAGCGTTGACTCTTGGATCCCGCCTTTCCAGCCATCGGTTGTCCACAGGTGTGTCAGGAAGGGTCCACAGGTGTGTCAGGAAGGGTCCACAGGTGTGTCAGGAAGGGTCCACAGGTCTGTTAGAAAGAGTTCACAGGTGAGTTTAATAAATCCTGAAAATCTCTGATTCATATTACCATTACTTTAAAAAAAATAATAGAAAACCATGAGTCGACTACAAAAATTAGTTCTAGCCAATGGGCTCAGTTCACCAGTCGTGTGCTGAAAAGGTTAATGTTTATATGTTGACCAGACCACACACTAGAAAGTGAAGGGACGACGACGGTTCGGTCTGTCCTGGACCATTCTCAAGTCGATTGTGTTTATATTTTGCATTTGCGGACATGCAATGATGGCCAGTAATGTCTGCAACACGGGCAAATCTTCCTCTGGAGATGAGACGAGCATCCGGTGATTTAATATGACATAAAGGGCGCTCGACTGACTGACCTGCAGGGTCAGGATATTTGGTAAGCCAGATTCTTCAAGAACATGTGATGAGAGAGAGAGAGAGAGAGAGAGAGACGAGGGGGGGGGGAGAATCAGATGCGACTGGACTATATACACCCATACTGTATACATACATACTACATACGCCCATACATACATTAAATGCACACACACACAATACATACACCTCATACGCATATACTACATACATCCATACTAAATTCACGTACACAACACATATATCCATACTACATACAAAACTCCAAAGACCCATATATATATATATATATATATATATATATATATATATATATATATATATATATATATATATATATATATATATATATATATATATATATATGCATACAACATATATATATATAGAGAGAGAGAAGGTGCCAGAGAATATAACAGAATAACCCGCCTGAAAATAAAACAACTCGCATACATATGAAAGTGACTTCGAGGTTCCAGTCCGGCCTGAAACCTCATTACACAGGACCATTTTCACCGTTCTTCATCGTGATCCGGTCCGAGGCGGGGCCCAGGAGCTGTCACTTTTCTTTACATTCACATGTGCTGGCTACTCAGGTCACTCACTATACGTCGCGCTCAGCCCCAGTTGACAAGTGCTTGTAGCTTCCCCAAGACGTCAAGGGAACTGCAGCGTCCACGACGCCAAAGGAACTCTTGGATTCCCCCAGAATACCACATAATCAACCGGTTTAAGAAGAGATGAGCAGCCGAACGATCTTAACTCCAATTGCACATTCACACATTAACAGATGAAGGGAAGAAAACAATGTCATTGATGAGTGTTACAGTCATCAATATTTGTTTACCAGTGATTGACAGCAACTGTTGGTGATGACACGGAACGGCTCTTCCTGTCTAGGACCGGAACTGTGTCTCCCAGAGTGCTAGGAGGTCACACCATCTAGTCCGGTGTCCAGTGATTAACAGAGCATTTCATCCTGTCTTGTAGCAGCAATAAGATGTTTGCAGTTTCATGCAACTAAGTGTATACGTTTTTTTTCTAAGTCAGTCTCTTCTTGATGGATGCGGCGTTGTTAGCTCTTTGTTATCTCATCTAGAGATTATAGTCATCCGGAGACAATCTCATCTAGAGATAATAGTCATCCAGAGACCATCTCATCTAGAGATAATAGTCATCCAGAGACCATCTCATCTAGAGATTATAGTCATCCGGAGACAATCTCATCCAAAAATACTTTCATCCAGAAATAACCTCATCCAGAGATACCCTAACGATGGAATTGTTGCATTCCTCGACATGGTGGTCTGTGCAACAGTCCACATTGCTCACTACTATCCACAGTGACTACAAGTACTATTAACTTCCATTGACAGGTTGATTAACTTACATACCGAGTCTGTGTTTCTATGTGTTTGTCCGCTTGTGTGTTTGTGCAGTTGTATGTCTGTGTGTCAGCCTGTCTGTCCACTACACCACTCGCCTGGAAATTACCTGTACCTGCTCCACAATTGTTCTGTCTTGACACGGAGGTATGCATTATTCCATATAAACACGCCTTGCCTTGTTTCACTACAGTACACGGGTCGTTTGCCACTCATGTGTGGGTGGGAGTAGCTGGGTGTGGGTGTAGGAGGGTGAGGTATGTGTATAAGGTGGTGGGTGGGTGTGGGAGAGTGGGTGTGAGGGGGCGTGAGATACGTGAATGGGATTGTGGGTGAGTGGGTGTGGGGAAGTGGATGTGAGATTGGGTGAGATTGGGTGAGAGAGAGAGAGAGAGAGACTATTTCTAGTCATCTTGAGGACGTGACCAAGTTCTCAGAACATCAATGGTTGGCCACACTAGCCACCAGCTGGCCATACCTGCTAGCCACACCTGCTGGCCACACCTGCTGGCCACACCTGCTGGCCACACACACACACACACACACAGTAGCTCCTGCAGACGCGTATAAGGCTCTAAGGACACATGAGACACACTATTCTGGTCAAAACAATTATATCCCCAGCTGCTCGACGAATGCACACATTACAATAATAGTTTATCTCCCGATAAAATGTCGTAGAGCGACAGTCTCGCTTCATGCAGGTCGGCGTTCAATCCCCGACCGTCCAAGTGGTTGGGCACTATTCCTTCTCCCCCTTGTCCCATCCCAAATCCTGACCCCTTCCCAGTGCTATATAGTCGTAATGGCTTGGCACTTGACCCCTAATAGTTCCCTTCCCTCCCGATAAAATGCTAAACACAAATTAAGATCCCCCTCTTCCCAACCCCCTTTCCCCCAACTCTTTCCATCCCCCCCCCCTACACCAACTCTATTCCCCTCTGACCTCCCCCCCCCTACTCCCTCCACCGGTAAACTAGAGCCTTGTCAGGTCAACACTATTCACTAAAAATGTCCAACATTCTGACCTGTCAGGTCATCACTGGAAATAATGACATCTATATTCAGAGGGTAACTGGCGGGGGCAGTACAAAGCTATCCTGTTGTGACAGTGGTACTGCTGCCATCCCAACCATGCCATAGGCACCTACACCACCACCACTACCACCACAGGTAAGTCCTCAACCACCACTACCACCTGTGTTCCCTAGTGCGTGTGCCCCTTGTGTTAAATAGCCTGTCTTTATCTACCCTATCGATTCCCTTGAGAATCGTGAATGTGGTGATCATGTCCCCCCCTAACTCTTCTGTTTTCCAGCGAAGTGAGGTCCCCAATCACCTCCACCACCACCACAGGTAAGTACCTCATCTCACACCTGCCTTAATTGCTGCCACAAAATTATTTAACAGTAATTCTTTATTAATTGGTGATATAAACCTTTACGCTAACGTCTAAGTGAAGTATGCAAGTGGCTGGTTACTGAGTGGGTGGTGGTGGGCCGTGTAGTGGGTGGTGGTGGGCCGTGTAGTGGGTGGTGGCGGGCCCCTGTAGTGGGTGGTGGTGGGCCGTGTAGTGGGTGGTGGTGGTGGGCCGTGTAGTGGGTGGTGGTGGTGGGCCGTGTAGTGGGTGGTGGTGGTGGGCCCCTGTAGTGGGTGGTGGTGGGCCGTGTAGTGGGTGGTGGTGGTGGGCCGTGTAGTGGGTGGTGGTGGTGGGCCCCTGTAGTGGGTGATGGTGGTGGGCCCCTGTAGTGGGTGATGGTGGTGGGCCCTGTACCCCTCTGTCTATGACGATAGTGCCCCTGTACCCCTCTGTCTATGACGATAGTGCCCCTGTACCCCTCTGTCTCTCTTGGACCAATAAATATTGAAGGTGACCAAATCGCCATATGAATTGTTGACAGTTCTGACGTGTTTACGTGTTAAATTATTCTCATGTATTTCATAATACATCTTCCTGTGAGAGGTGAGGAGGAATTGCCCTGAAATATCTAGCAGGAGGGAGGGGGTGGGTGGTTAGGGGGGATAAACGGCTCGTAAAGGGAAGGGGGAAAGGGTGGTTGGAGGTCTGGTGGTTGTTTGTGGTGGTGGTGGTGGTAGTAGTGGTAGTGCTCGTTGCCCACCACTAAAGTAGTTAAAGGCAGCAGTCTATCTTCTACGTCCCAAGGTAAATGTTCTATCGTCTCTACGACCAGTAAGAAGAGTCAAAACACGAGCGGAACATGTATAGTAGGCCTACCAAAGGTATTATCGAGGAACTGGGCCTATTGTATTCTCAAATGTATACCAGTACGTAAATAATAATTCAAAGGGCATAACAAACCACAGCAGTAATATAAATGAAAATTATATTGAGCAGTGTTATGGCAAATCAATTTTGAGCCCTACAACATGGAAGAGAAGTCAAGAGCCCCACAACATGGAAGAGAAGTCAAGAGCCCGACAACATGGAAGAGAAGTCAAGAGCCCCACAACATGGAAGAGAAGTCAAGAGCCCCACAACATGTAAGAGAAGTCAAGAGCCCCACAACATGTAAGAGAAGCCAAGAGCCCCACAACATGGCAGACAAGCCAAGAGCCCCACAACATGGCAGACAAGCCAAGAGCCCCACAACATGGCAGACAAGCCAAGAGCCCCACAACATGGAAGACAAGCCAAGAGCCCCACAACATGGAAGGCAAGCCAAGAGCCCCACAACATGGCAGACAAGCCAAGAGCCCCACAACATGGCAGACAAGCCAAGAGCCCCACAACATGGAAGACAAGCCAAGAGCCCCACAACATAGGACCCACCCCGAAGGTCTGGTCAAAGATTATAATTCAACGTACAGCAACCCCAATCACCGAGGAGTTGCCAGCGTGTCATTTAAGCCTCCGCCCCGATGAATAAATTAGACCATAAAAAATGGGATATTATGGTAATTGACAGCAACACCGTCACTCACATCACACACCCGTTGGGAGAGCTCCCTACCGGTGGACCTTAGTGGACGCTGGTGGACGCTGGAGGACGCTAGAGGACGCCTGGAGAACCTTAGTGAATACTGGTGATTCCTAAGGCACGCTGGTGGATGCTGGTGGACGCTGGTGGACGCTAGAGGACGCCTGGAGAACCTTAGCGAATACTGGTGATTCCTAAGGCACGCTGGTGGATGCTGAGAGGACGTGGATGGATGGTAAGGGACCCTGGTGGATGCTAAGGGACCCCGGTGGATGCTAAGAGACCCCGGTGGATGCTAAGGGACCCCGGTGGATGCTAAGGGACCCTGGTGGATGCTAAGGGACCCCGGTGGATGGTAAGAAACCCTGGTGGATGCTAAGAGACCCCGGTGGATGCTAAGGGACCCCGGTGGATGCTAAGGGACCCTGGTGGATGCTAAGGGACCCCGGTGGATGGTAAGAGACCCTGGTGGATGCTAAGTAACGCAGGGGTATAATATGGGACGTGATGACCCCCTTCCCTTGCCCCTCTGGCCCGGTCAGGGACCACAGAGGTGGTGGTGGTAGTGGTCCCTGGCCGGCTAGAGGTCCCCCCTGGACCTCGCCCGGGGGCCAACAGGGGCAGGCAACAAGGCACAGTAACCCCCCACACCTCAATATCCCATCACCCCCGGCCTCCCCTGAGACCTCTGAGCCTGTTTAGAAACTTTATCAACCCATTTTTAACCTATTATTAGAACCTGATGGAAGTAACGGGGGGATTTTTATCAAATATAAATAGGGAAAAATCCGCATAAACACACGCACAATAACTCTCACACGAACGGATTTACGAGCGTTTTTGTGAATGCTTGCAAAATCCGGTACTTTTGGGACCAGAGTTGCCACTCCGGGAAAAACAATGCAGTTGTTTTGCCTAACAAGAAACGAACACAAACCCAAGCAACCCACCTCACCTATTGAGCGCGATGCATAGAAAATGCTAACATTACGGTGTTTTGTTTCAAATACGCTGCATCTCAGCTTATCTACATGTGTTAGTGTACTGGTAGTTAGTAGTAGTGCAGCTAGCTAAGTCTTAATTCAGTCTTAATTCAGTCTTAATTCACGGGACTTACACAGAGTGGGTACAACAACACTTTTAACGCAATAAGTATATTATGAACTCTAAAACAAACTAAAAAATCAGGAACAGATTATTTCAAATGACGTTCTTCAGTCCATGAAGTGATCAGCCTGTCTGTTTGTGTGTGTCACGTGAGGGAGGAATTATGCATAGCTTCGTGTGGGGACACACAAGGAACCCCTCATGCAGGTCCCAGCTCCTCTGTGTCTCTCCTCCTCGTGTTGTTCCCCAGACCTCGTGAGACCAAACACATTTGGCGGGAGAGATCAGCTGATTCCTTGTGTTTACACGCGTTACTGACCACAACCGACCACGTGGTTCTCATATCCATAACAGTTATGCGTGCTTTCTCGTGGTCCTCGGAGGAAAAACAGACATAACGCATTAGAGGGGATTTTTTAGGTCCTCTCTAATACTGTTTCTGTTCTTTTATCTTACCACCAGTGAACATAAAAAAGAAGGAAAAATAATGAAAGAAATAATCCGTAAAGGAGTTAAAAGCATTACTCCGAACCAAAACATAGACCTCATCAAATTCTATAAAACAAAGAAGACTACCGACCTCCTTATTAAAAACAGCCCGAAGCCGACGGAGAACCCTCTACAGCAGTCAAACGTTGTATACATGTACACTTGCCCCCACGAAGGATGTAACCTTCAATCTAAGTACATAGGTATGACGTCGACCAAGCTGACGAGGCGTTTGACCTGTCATCTTCAATCCGGTGCCCCCAGAAATCACATGAGACAAGCCCATGACATCACCCTAACAAGAGAAATGTTGACTAAAAACACTTGCATAATAGACAAAACATTAGATGTAAGAAGATTACAAATTCTTGAAGCAAGCCACATAAAAATAGAACAGCCTACCATAAATACTCAAATTACGGAACTATTCACTGTACCCACCATGAGAGTAAGAACAAGACGGGAACGTGAAGATGCCAACATAGAGGACACTGCTCGACAAACAGTGCCCTCTACACCTGATTAATCATTGTATGTGTTGTGTACCCTATTTATTCTTATTGTACTCTTTTCTCCTTTATGTCTTTCTCGTTACCCTTATGTTTACCCAATTAATACCCATTATTTACAGCTGACCCCATTGTTCGATCCATTTGTATTCACCTGACCCACTATTAGTATAAATATAATGTCCGGTACTGTAACATCACTTGAGAATGAACCATGTAGTTTCGAAACATTGTGCAATTTTATAATAAGTGTAATATACATTCTATAATTATTCACTTCTTTTTCTTCACCTCGAAAAACAAATATGACTTTTGGAGAACTCCTCTTCCAACTAAACCCTGATGCAAGAGCATTTAGAGGGATAGAAGCCCTAAACCAGAAAATAGTTAATACAGAATATGCTGTTATATTCAATGAGACACACACACACACACACACACACACACACACACACACACACACACACACACACACACACACACACACACACACACACACACACACACACACATATATATATATATATATATATATATATATATATATATATATATACACACACACACACAAGTGTGTCTACATACAGAAGAGTGTTTACACATAGTATTATTGTCTCCACGTATCAATCACTCACGTCAAGTGACTACACTGAATGAGAGATGATCAATGCAAACTTCACCTCCTTTGGGAGTCTGCACATAATTGATGAGACACCCCAACTGGTGATGAGTGCCGATGAGTGTAACAATGAGTGACAGCTGATTTTACATGTGAGTAATGAATTAGGCTTCAGCTTTTGGCTTCTTGTTTGGTTAAATTTTGAGGTTACATGAGACGGAACTGGGTATGGTAGAGAGAAGTGGGTAAACACATGAGACATAAGTGTTTACAAGGAGAGCCAGAGACCGTGAACTGGTCACCAGTCCAAACGTTGGCCAGAGCCCATAGGGATGCAGTGACTGACCAAAAGACATCTGAACCTATAAAATTGTCTATCTGTTGGAGGTTGGAAGCCAGACTTTGGGTTTAGCATCACCCAATTTTGTATGGCGATTCCTGTTGGGTACGTGCCCAACATGGTTGGGTCGCGATTGACATCATTGAAAAGAGTGCCAATTGACATAATGCCAAAACTACCCCCTCGCCCCCCCGAGGAGGAATCATGCTATTGGCATTCTGATAAACTGAACCTCCACACTGTCCTCCTATGTTCCTCCACACACACCCCTTCTCCCACGGCGCCTCGCTTCCCCACAGGAGTCCCGCACCCTTACCACACATCCCTACCTCCAGAGAGAGAGAGATAACAGGTATCCTAATTAACACAGCAAGGGTCGTCCCTATGGCTGGAGCTGGAAGTGGGGGTCACGGGAAAGGGGAACAGGGGGTTTCGGGGGGTTGGGAGCTGACAAGGGCCATTACAGTGCTATACTTTGCAATGAGCGGAAATGGGGAGAAGCCCCCCACCCCCCACACAGGGTAAGGAGGGAGGGGGCCATCAGATGGTGGGGAGGGAGGGAGGCTTCAAGGGGTGGGGAGGACACACCAGAGATGACCCCAGAGGTGAGGCACTGTATACAGGACTGGCACCATTTCAGGCATCAACGATGGCACCATGGCGAACTGGTGCATCAGCGAGGCCAGGTTCAGGGGGGGGGGAGTGCCTGGGGGGGGGAGGGGGGGTCAGGCACCATGAAGCTGTCATTAATGCAGAAGCTCATTTGACCACCGGCAGGGCGGCTATTATTGATGGCGCGGACCGGCTGGCATCCCAGTGCCCTCATGTCCTCATGTTCTCACTCACATGTTCTCATGTCCTCACTCACAGCCCCCCATGTTCTCACTCAGCTCTCATGTTCTCACTCACAGCCCCCCATGTTCTCACTCAGCTCTCATGTTCTCACTCACAGCCCCCCATGTTCTCACTCAGCTCTCATGTTCTCACTCACAGCCCCCCATGTTCTCACTCAGCTCTCATGTTCTCACTCACAGCCCTCATGTTCTCACTCACAGCCCCCCATGTTCTCACTCAGCTCTCATGTTCTCACTCACAGCCCTCATGTTCTCACTCACAGCCCTCATGTTCTCACTCACAGCCCTCATGTTCTCACTCACAGCCCCCCATGTTCTCACTCACAGCCCCCCATGTTCTCACTCAGCTCTCATGTTCTCACTCACAGCCCCCCATGTTCTCACTCAGCCCTCATGTTCTCACTCACAGCCCTCATGTTCTGAGGGATAACTGACCTGTGAACTCACTAGCCTTGTTTGGCACGCTAATTAACCAACACCTCGTGATATACCACTCCATAACAAATCCAACCTACTAACCTAACCTGCAGAGTCCGATGCATAGAAAACGGGGATATTGGTGAGCCGTTACGTTTTATAGAAGGGATTTGAAACATTGGTTCCCATAACGTGAAAACCGCGACTAATTAGTTGGGCTCTCAGACTGCCTGCCGAGATGGTTAACAGACCTCCTGGGTAACAGACCAACAGCCCACAAACAGATCAACAGACACAAGAAAAGACTATCATTTACATCTAAACACCAAAAAAAACACACAATCACTAATTCACTAATCACCACAAAGTCACTAACAACATCATATAATCACTAACCTATCACTCAACTACACTAACCCACTACACAATCATTAATACACCATACAATCACTCAACACACAATCACTAGCCCACCACACCAGCACCCACAAACCAACACACACACATCACCAACACACCACAAACCAACACACACACATCACCAACACCCCACAAACCAACACACACACATCACCAACACACCACAAACCAACACACACACACATCACCAACACACCACAAACCAACACACACACATCACCAACACACCACAAACCAACACACACATCACCAACACACACACATCACCAACACACCACAAACCAACACACACACATCACCAACACACCACAAACCAACACACACACATCACCAACACACCACAAACCAACACACACACATCACCAACACACCACAAACGCAAGCACCACCAGCACAGTGCCCTCCCCCAATACAGTCATCAATACGGCCCACACGAGGAGCCACAGGTATTCATCAGACAGGTGGCATGCAATTGTCATGACCAAACCATGTTTTTTATCACCTACACCTGGCAAAAATCATCAGTTTCTATCCTCCCCACATTGAGTCACAGGGACGCAAGTGAACTCGTGCAGGAAGGATGATATTCCCATCGCGAATCTAATGGGGGATGACACGAACGAGCA
Organism: Procambarus clarkii; assembly: GCF_040958095.1. Lineage (NCBI taxonomy): Eukaryota > Metazoa > Arthropoda > Malacostraca > Decapoda > Cambaridae > Procambarus > Procambarus clarkii. Next base: position 48,502,183 of record NC_091151.1, on the reverse strand, counting down.
AGCTAAGTGTGGCATCAGGTGGCTGTGAAGATTGGAGGTCTTGAGAGCTTTACATCAGGGTTGTGTAGCGTGTTCAGACCATCTTCATTCTCTTGTTGGAGTGACACATGTCTCTTGCCTGGCTATGACTCGTCGTAAGACATATATACTGGCGTCTATCTGCCTCACAGCTGCTTCGATGACTGCTCGGCCTCTCTGGGAGGGGTCGGATTGGCAGGCTGTGGCTATCTGATAGCTGGGATTGGCTGGCTCTGGGTACCTGATAGCTGGGATTGGCTGGCTCTGGGTACCTGATAGCTGGGATTGGCTGGCTAATCAGTTGTTGTTAGATGACTAGCTAGTGGTGACTGTCTAGATGTTGATGACTGACTAACTGTACCTGGTTGATTGGATGGTTAACTGTAATTGGCTGCTTAGTTGTAGTTGTATAATTGTTTTGACTGACTGATCTTTGACTGGCTTCAGTAGGGTGACAGATTGGATATCTCTGACTAGTTATCTAGCTGGTTATGGCTGGTTACGTGTTGCTGGATGTGCCTGGCTGACTGGATGAATGTCTAGCTGGCTGACTGTGGCTTAAGTGTTTGTCTGACTGATTGGCTTAGTTAGCTGAGTGGCAGACGTCGCGGGGTGACTGGCAGACTGCTTGACGGACTGACTGGTTGGCTCTGGTGATCGTGGCTGACTGGCTTAGACTGCCATTACCTTTATTGAACAGTCCAGGTAATAGATTTCATGCTGGAATTCCTATTATTAGTTACCTTTGTAGCGGGGGGACAGGCGTATTGACATGACTGTCAGTTTTGACAGAGCTTCCTCAGCCACTGTCTCTCTGTCCCTCCCTCTCTCTCTATTCCTCTCTGCCACATTCTCAATCCATCACTGCCTCTTCCCCCTCTCCCCCCCCCCTTAACAATTCTTGCAAGACGATAGAAATCAATGTAGCGAGCATCAGACTCACTTATTTACAGTTAAAGAAACACATGACACAAATCTCTACTGACTCGTGGCAGGAGGGGGTCGTCCTTGAGAGGTGGTCGTCCTTAAGGGGGGGGTCGTTCTTAAGGGGGGTCGTCATTAAGAGGGGGGTCGTCCTTGAGAAGGGGGTCGTCCTTAAGAGGGTTGTCACTGAGAGGGGGTAGTCCTTAAGAGGGTTGTCATTGAGAGGGGGTCGTCATTGAGAGGGGGGTCGTCCTTGAGAAGGGGGTTGTCCTTGAGAGGGGTCGTCCTTGAGAAGGGGGTCGTCCTTGAGAGGGGGTCGTCCTTGAGAGAGGGGTCGTCTTTGAGAAGGGGGTCGTCCTTGAGAGGGGGGTCGTCCATGGGAGGACGCTCCCATGGTCACAAGAAAGTAGGATTCCCATAGACTTCGCTAATTTATGGTTTGACAACGTTCAACGACCCCTGTGACAAGATTAGGTCGTGTCAAAGGTCGTGACATGACATGAGGCCATTGTTATTGGTACTGACTTTCTGCTCTTATAAATATACAAGAATAAGATCATTTTGCCAATTGCAAAAATGGTCATGAGAGGTTAAAATAAGTTACAGAATGAATATTAATTCATTTTAAATTATCTGTAATGAAGGATGATCCGAGTGACGATTAGTTTATATATTTCAGGTAGTAACTCTCACTTTACCACCACCAGTACCCACTGGTACTCACCACTACCACCACTACCACCACCCACTGGTACTCACCAGCACTAACCACCACTTACCGGCCTCTGCTGCCATTCACTGGCTTCCTCTGGCACTCACTCTCACCCACCGGGACACGGCGACAATCACCCACGGTTCCTCACTATTACTCACCGCGATTCACTGACTCTTGTTGGCATATTCGCCGACTTCTTACGTCAACTTAACGGCATCCACCACCCCCACTCACTGTAACTCACCGGCGTTATTCATCACTTACCGGTACTCACAGACACTCACCGGCTTCCACTGTCACTTGACGGCACTATCCTTCCGTCACACACACACACACACACACACACACACACACACACACACACACACACACACACACACACACACACACACACACACACACACACACATACACACACACATTCACAACAAAATGTAGAGTGAAAACACGATGGAAACAGGAACCACATCAACATTGTTTATTCAGGTGGGCGTATTGCATGGAGAGTGGGTGGGGAGAGTGGGTGGGGGAGGGGAAGAGAGGGGAGGGTGGTGGAAGAGGGGGGGGGGGGGAAGCTGGTGGGGGAATGGAAGAGGGGGGGGGGTGGAGAGAAAGCAACACATACTGGTCAATGCAACAAATTTTGACTGCAGTTGAAAGGTACAAAGTAGAGCCTGTTGGGGATTTGTTTGCAAAGGGTCCGAGAAAGTGTGGCAACAGCTGTAGCAGCAACAGCAGCAGCAGAGCAGCAGCAACAGTATCAACAACACCAGCAGACAATTTCCATGAGTAATTTTATATATATAATATTTTTGCTCAAGTTTCTTGATTGGATAAGTTTACACTTTGGATAAATTTGTTAAAGTCTGGGCTGAAAAGTCTTTTCTAAAGATAAGTACAGATATGTCTGCAGTTTAAGAAAGTCTGCTGTTTGGATAGTCGTCTAATATGCATTTCCTCAGTTAATTGCTGTGTTTATCACGATTCTGTCAACTGTCATTCAGCCAAATGGTGATTATTACCACTGATATTAACCCAGGAGGCCAGGAGTAATGGCCCAGATGGTGATTACTGCCGCTGGTATTAACCCAGGAGACACAGGAGAGTATATGGCTTGCGGCTTGACCTCTTCAATTGTACCTCCTTGACTTAACCTCTTCAATTGTATCTCCTTGACTTAACCTGTTCAATTGTATCTCCTTGGCTTAACCTTTTCAATTGTATCTCCTTGACTTAACCTCTTCAATTGTATCTCCTTGACTTAACCTCTGCAATTGTATCTCCTAGACTTAATCTCTTCAATTGTATCTCCTTAACTTAACCTCTTCAATTGTATCTCCTTGACTTAACCTCTGCAATTGTATCTCCTAGACTTAATCTCTTCAATTGTATCTCCTTAACTTAACCTCTTCAATTGTATCTCCTAGACTTAATCTCTTCAATTATATCTCCTTAACTTAACCTCTTCAATTGCATCTCCTTGACTTAACCTCTTCAATTGTATCTCCTTAACTTAACCTCTTCAATTGTATCTCCTTGACTTAACCTCTTCAATTGTATCTCCTTGACTTAACCTCTTCAATTGTATCTCCTTAACTTAATCAATTCAAGTCTATTTCTTTGGCTTTGTCTTTAAACTTCATACATTCCTGCTTTTCCTGGTGTTGATATCTTGACTATTTCACCCCCTTGAGACGCGGCTTGAATTGATGCACTTCACAATCTCCAAGACCAACACACTCACGGTACAAGACACACTCACGGTACAAGACACACCCACTCACGGTACAAGACACACACACTCACGGTACAAGACACACACACTCACGGTACACGACACACACACTCACGGTACAACACACACACTCACGGTACAAGACACACACACTCACGGTACAAACGGTGCAAGACATACACACACTTTTTTTTTTTTGAGATATATACAAGAGTTGTTACATTCTTGTACAGCCACTAGTGCGCGTAGCGTTTCGGGCAGGTCCCTGGAATACGATCCCCGCCGCGAAGAATCGTTGTTACAACCAAGTACACATTTTACTGTTGAGTTAAACAGAGGTTAAGGATTTGCGCCCAGTAAATCCTCCCCGGCCAGGATACGAAACCATGACAAAGCGCTCGCGAAACGCCAGGCGAGTGTCTTACCACTACACCACGGAGACTGTTAAACACTCACTCACGGTGTTTGTATACTCACGGTACAAACGGTGCAAGACATGCTCCTCCCCCGGGTACAAGACATGCTCCTCCCCCGGGTACAAGACGGTACTCCCCTTCTACCACTAAGCACCGTCCTCACCCCTTACCTGCCCAAGTAAAGGTCACTCGGGAAACTGTATTCAAATATGCAAATGAAGCAAACCAGGGAATCCAAGTAGTTAAGGTCACCGGAAGTGGCCTCCTCCGTCCCTGCCTCTATCACATGTGCTGGGGGTATCGTAGATGCTGGGGTGTATCATAGATGCTGGGGGATATCGTAGATGCTGGGGGAAATCGTAGATGCTTTGGGGTATCGTAGATGCTGGGTGATATCGTAGATTCTGGGGGGTATCGTAGATGCTGGGAGTATCGTAGATACTGGGGGGTATCGTAGATGTTGGGGTATCGTAGATGCTGAGGGGTATCGTAGATGCTGAGGGGTATCGTAGATGCTGGGGGTATCGTAGATGCTGAGGGGTATCGTAGATGCTGGGGGTATCGTAGGTGCTGGGGGGTATCGTAGATGCTCGGGGTATCGTACATGCTGGGGAGTATCGTACATGCTGGGGGGTTATCATAGATGTTTGAGGGTATCGTGAATGTTGGGATTATCGTTATGTTGAAAAACAGTACTGCTACTGCCAGGATAACGAACTATTAATCGAGTATCGTACTGTTCTGGATATGGCATTGATCGAGTTGCGTTATTAGGGTATCGGGTAGGGTATTCGTAGTCCTGAGGTTCCGGGTTCGATCCTCGGTGGAGGCGGAGACAAATGGGCAAAATGTTTCCTTCACCCTGATGCCCCTGTTACCTAGCAGTAAATAGGTACCTGAGAGTTAGACAGCTGCTACGGGCTGCTTCCTGGGAGTGGAGGCCTGGTCGAGGACCGGGCCGCGGGGACGCTAAGCCCCGAAATCATCTCAAGATAACCTCAAGATCGCACAACTCGGTTATCGTCATGCAAGAGAATCAAAGGTATTCTGTTTTGAAATTGTAAGTTGTTAGGGCAATAAGATTCTGCATTTTTTGTAAAGCTAGAGATATCGTAAATGTTGAGACATCGTTAATGTTGAAATATTGTAATGGAATACCGTAAATGTTGGAAACAGCTATGTTGAAACTCTGTAATGTTACGCATCGTAGATGTCGTGCTATCGTAAATATTGCGGAATTGTCACGTTGAAGATGTGTTCCAAAGGCCGAGAGAGTTACAGATTCACCACTACAAACTTACATAGGTGTAAATTTGGACAGATATGTACCCACAAATGACATAGACAGATGATAGGGGCAGTGTTAGGGGGAAGAAGGGAGGGAGAGAGAAGGGTGAGAGAGAGGGAGGGTGAGAGGTGAGACATGGAGGGGGGTGCGGGAGTGGAATCAGCAGTAAAAGTGACTCAGAAAAAAAAGAGACACGGAATTGATAAGAGCTAGACAGACAAAAACTCACGGATCCAGATTGACACGAAACAGGGGAGGGGGGGGGGGTGTCGTGTCGTCTCTCTCTCTCTCTCTCTCTCTCTCTCTCTCTCTCTCTCTCTCTCTCTCTCTCTCTCTCTCTCTCTCTCTCTTCACCCCCATCCCCCCTCTACCAGTCCAACCCCCCTACCAACCATCCTTTCCTCAAGGCTTGGCCACACTACCGTTATTCAATCGACCTTCCTATATGCTATATTTCTTCAACTTGTCAGAATAACAGAGCGCTGGAGAAGAGTGAGTTGTGGGCCCATAAAATAGATAGACTTGTATCATGCAACGGAGAGAGAGAGAGAGAGAGAGAGAGAGAGAGAGAGAGAGAGAGAGAGAGAGAGAGAGAGAGAGAGAGAGAGAGAGAGAGAGAGAGAGAGAGAGAGAGAGGAGAGAGAGGAGAGAGAGGAGAGAGAGAGAGAGGAGAGAGAGGGAGAGAGAGAGAGGGAGAGAGAGACAGAGAGAGAGAGACAGAGAGAGAGAGAGAGAGAGAGAGAGAGAGAGAGAGAGAGAGAGAGAGAGAGAGAGAGAGAGAGAGAGAGAGAGAGAGAGAGAGAGAGAGAGAGAGAGAGAGAGAGAATGAAAATAAGGTAAGGACAATACTAGCTAACTTCAGACCTTCCATCAACACACTTGGATCACTAAAACACTAAGCTGTCACTACTAGGAACAACAACCAGAGCCTCTCAAGTGCTCTCTTGTGTGTTCTTCTCACAATCAACCAACCACACATCCACTCAGACGCATGGAACATTCCTAAGATTATGTAGCTAAAATATATTAACACAATTGCGCGAAAACGTTTCAATTCGTTTTACCTGTTGCAGGTTGCAATGAAAGCGAAGAACCTGAAAATAACAATATATCGCCAGTGAAATTTTTTTACCAGCCGAGCCATTAATTTTGCTTAATCGGCCCTTTTTTGAATTGATTACCTGCCATCTTCAATTGAATTCCTACTTCTAAAGACCTTCTACGCTAATTGGATTTGATTCCCCCACCATTTTGAGGTCATTCCTTAGTATTCTGATTGAATTCTATTATTTTAAGTTTATCCCCTACTTTAATTTGACATCGCAAACGTTTTGGCTAAACTCCCACAATTCAGAGTTAATTACCCATCATTGTTAGTTGATTCCAAACCATCGTGAATAGATTACACACCCCTGTCCACCTACGGCTAACCCTTGGCCCACCACCACCCCATTCTTGGCCCACCACCACACCCATTCTTTGCCCACCACCACCCCATTCTTGGCCCACCACCACACCACCCTTGGCCCACCACCGCCTCCACCCTTGGCCCACCACCACCCCACCCTTGGCCCCCCCCCCCCCCACCCTGGAACTGTCACGGGAGAGAGCAACAGACGGATGTATCCTGTCACCACTTCCATATCAAATTATTACAACTTATCAAATTAAAATGAGGACAAAAATATTTTCCATGTAGCAAGCCTTGCCGGACATATCAACTTTCAACTCCTGTCCCTCACCTCCCTCTGGCTGTCTGTCTGTCTGTCTCCCCCTGTCTCTCTTCTTCTATCCATTGGACAGACATAGACAGGTGAAGGGGTTAATGTATGAGGGGGAGAGCAATAGGGCACCCTCACACGCCCCCTCCCTCACACACGTCCCCTCCCTCACTACACCTCAGTAAGTCCTATCACCTCATCACACATTATATATTAAAATATGATGATTCTGTCGACGCCCGATGGTGATGATGGTGTTGATGAAGATGATGATATTAACACAGTTTGAATAACATATCAATTGTCGTAAAAAATCCTCGTACCCATATACAGCAGACAGCTGGATATAGCGACCAGCAAAGGGAGTGTATATGGTACAGCGGTGAAGGCACTCTGAGTGTCCAACACCCACCACAAGCGGCAGAGTGTACAACACCTGTACACTCCGTAAACAGCAACTGACCGGTGACCAAAACATCTGTTACCTTCAACAATTCACTTATACTGTGAATGAATGACTACTAACACCAAACGTTTTAACGTGACATCAAGTACTCTAATATTACGTTGTCAAGACATGGAGGCCTAGGCCACCATCCACACACCAACATACATATGGGCCTGGGAACACCCAGGAGTTCGAACCCTGTTCATTACTGCTCCTACCGATTTTCTCATAACATCAACAGTGCAATTTTGAACCAAACTAAAACTGACTGATTCCTACGCTCTCTCTCTCTCTCTCTCTCTCTCTCTCTCTCTCTCTCTCTCTCTCTCTACGTAAAAATAAGGGTTTCGTTTTTTAATAATTGTCAATGAAAAAAAATATTGATTTTCCGTGAGAGTAGCGATTTCGACCCCTTGAATATTTCAGGGCAGGAGCAGTTTCCGCCAAATGCGTGTCCTCTGTTTCTCTTTCACTCTCGATTTTCCACGCTGGATTTTTAAATGCATTGTTAATTACTTTACTGCATCACCACAATCACGTGCATACAACCGTTAGACAGCACGCGCACGCTTGCTCACGCGCGCTTTCTCATCCTCTCTCTCTCTCATATATATATATATATATATATATATATATATATATATATATATATATATATATATATATATTATATATATATATATATATATATATATATATATATATATATATTATATATATATATATATATATATATATATATATATATTATATATATATATATATATATATATATATATATATATATATTATATATATATATATATATATATATATATATATATATATATATATATATATATATATATATATATATATATATGAGTTTTCAGTTGCATATTGTCCTGGGGACCATTCAGGCTTGTTCGCATATATATATATATATATATATATATATATATATATATATATATATATATATATATATATATATATATATATATATATATACAAACCTCTCCCTGCAAGATGACCAGTGGGACCAATCAACGTGCCCAGTTAGACTCGGGGGTATAGGTATTCGCAAGGCGATACAGCATTGCCGGCATTCTTATCCTCGACCAGTGCTACCGGTGAATTAATGAGATACTACAAGAATACCTAAGAGACTCCATTGGAATTTATGATCCAAAATTCACGGACGGAGCCGTCCACTGGAGCAATATTGTCAACGCTTAACCTCGACCAACTTTTTCCAAACGACGGCAAACAGGCTAAATGGGATAGCCCCATAGTGGAGAACATCGCCACAGCATTGCTGGAGGCAGCTTCTGGGAAGGACAGAGCGCGTCTTCTAGCTGTGCAAGCTCCCCATGCCGGGGACATGCTGTTGTCTGTCCCTAATTCCGCCTTGGGCACCTGCCTGAACCATCGGGCCATGAGCATTGGTGTTGCCCTGCGCCTTGCCGCCCCTATCTCCACCGAACACCGGTATATCTGCAGCCATGCACGGGCAGACCAATACGGCAGCCATGGTCTCATCTGTCGTAAGACACAGGGAAAGATTGCCAGACATGAATGAGTCAATGACATCATCAAGAGAAGTTTGGCTACAGCTGAGTGTCCAGCACAAAGGGAACCTCAGTCGTACAGACCTGACAAGAGTAACAAACGCCCAGACGGAGTCACCCTGCAGCCATGGAGGGAAGGTAAACAGGTCGTGTGGGACTACACGTGTGCCTCTACATTGGCTGATACATATCTGCCTCTCAGCTACAGCTGAGGGAGGCGGGGCGGCCACCTTCAGGAAGACTCAGAAAACTAACAAGTGCAGGGACCTAGATCGTTGTTACAGATTCGTGCCGATAGGTTCTGAGACCCTAGGAGCCTGGGGTAACTGTAATTAACTCTGGTAATGGGCCCAAGACCAAGACTGCGAACTACTGTACCATTGCGTACAAATATTACATTATTGATCCCCTTAAAAATAGAAATATTCCTCACGTGTCCTCAAAGATGCGAATATCTACATTAAGTAACATGGTATAAGAAATGCACCAGGTTTTACCATTCATCTTGAAGAGCTTTGTGCATTATTCAGTTATACAAGCCGACGAAGCGTCATTGTATATATTGTGTTCGTCTGCTTCATTGGAATGAAAAATATGAATAAAATCGTCAGTGATATTTAGTCTTATCTGCCACCAAAATCTCTCCTGGGTAAATATATCTTCTTTGGGATGCTGTTTCATCTGTTAGAAGTCTAAGATTAGCCTTGACTCTCACTATCCTCTAACTTACTTATACTCACTCACTTCTCATTCACCTGTCACTCACCTCTGACCTATCACTCACAGGGCCTTCACATCCCGTATAATCTTCGTATATTTCTGTCATTTAATAATTAAAAAGCCAGCCGTGGTTACTGAGGATTATATTAATCTCACCACCTGCTTGGTAGGATCAATAGATTAATCTTGCTGGCATTATAGAGAGACTCGGGAATTATTCCTGGCAGAGCATCTGTCTGTTGGCTCTTAATTACGTTAGGTCACGCGTGTGTAAATGTCAAATAATAGAGGTTTTGCGCGTTTTACAGGTGTGTTTGTGTGTGTTTGTGGTGTGTGTGTGTGTGTGTGTGTGTGTGTGTGTGTGTGTGTGTGTGTGTGTGTGTGTGTGTGTGTGTGTGTGTGTGTGTGTGTGTGTGTGTGTGTGTGAATTTACTATTTGAGTCTGCATAATCGAGCTGTTAGCTCTTGGACCCCGCCTTTCTACCCAATCTATTTTCCTCTATTATATCTACTACATATATTTCTAACACACGAACACACACACACACACATCCCCAGGAAGCAGCCCGTAGACAGCTGTCTAACTCCCAGATATCTATTTACCGCTAGGTGAACAGGTGCATCAGGGTGAAACTCTGCCCATTTGTTTCCGCTTCGGCCTGGAATCGAACCCGAGCCCTTAGGACTACGACCCCCAAACGCTATCCCTAACTTAAGGAACTAAGTTCCTTAGCACACACACACACACAATTTACAATTATCATGAAATGAAAGACTGAGAAATGGCTTTTTTTTCTCCATAATTGGAAGAGATTGGTGGGTATGGTGGCTGAGGAAGGCTGTCATGGACACTTAGTATTGCTGTGATTACCTGTTGCCTCTTGCTGAGACGGATGACACTGCCTTGTAATTATACCACTCTGCGTGATTTGCTGCGAGGCAGGAGAGGGTAGTTAATGTGAGGGGGGGGGGTAGTTAATAGGAGAGGGGGTAGTTTGCCGGAGGAAGTAGTTTAGCGTGATGGCAGGAGTGAGACATCTATTATGCAGAGCTCAAAATCATCTTTCTTGTTTATTATTTTGTCTGTTACTTACTGCGCAAAATATATTCTTGCTTAGATGTTGTGATATTGACGCCTTAGTTGTGCTTGAGGGGAGTTGAGCTTCAGCTCTCTGGTCCGGCCTCTCAGCTCTACCCGTGTGGAAGTTCGCGAGCTTATTGGTTTCTGTTATCTGGTTACCTCTTCATTTAAACCTGTGAATTAAGGCTGTCTCCAGAAATCATTTATAGTGTCTCCACAACTTATTCGGGTACCTGGGTTTGAGCTTGGAGAATAATCTCTTCTTGTCAGCCTCGACCTCTCACTTAGTGATCATGTCCCCCTCACAGACCTGTTTTGTACCCCCTGCTAGGCATACCTGGCCCTCACCCTATACCAGATTCGTTTGATGTCTGACATAAAGATTAAAGATCAGAGCTGCATATTCCAGAAATGGTCTGACGAATGTGATAATCAGCGCTCTCGCTGATTCCTTAATCATATTTCTAAACTCAGTTCGTGTTGGATTACCTTGCTGTATGCAGCTGGTGAAATATGGGCGTTTAATTGGTGAATAAGAATTATTTGTATATATTTGGCAGAGTGATTTGGTCGAAATTGCGGTAATGACATGTAAACACGATTCAACATACATAACACAACAGACTGAACACAGACTGGCATATTTATGACGGTATACATATATACAGAGAATCACAGACAAAGCTGCACATGTACATGCGCGCAAGAGTAACGACAAGCATATCTCTGGAAATATGTTTATATAATACCAGCGGCAGATGCCAGGTTGCGTTATTAACGAGGCTAGTAGGCTGATTTAGGGCTCTTTTTTGGAAGCTCTTAAGGAGCTTTATGCTGTACTGAGCACAGTAAGCTTACTGCAGCCCTCAAGCTCAAGTCTGGATTAAGCTTGACCTGGAAACTTAACAACATTCCTGTCTGAATAATCCTGATATTCTTTTGTAATTTAAATTTTAAAACTTAATCTAACCTAACCTAAACCTAATGTAATCAAATACAACCTAGGTTATATTTACACAAGTGTCAATTAAAGCCGAGACAGAGGACCCTGTTGCCACCAGAATAGTGACCGAACTGAGGGGCATGAGCTATAAGGAGAGACTATGGGAATTAAACCTCACGTCACTGAAAGACAGAAGAGTTAGGGGGTAAATGGTCACCACATACGAGATTCTCAAAGGAATTGATAGGGTAGATAAAGACAGGCTAATTTAACACAAGGGACACACGGAATAGCGGAAACAGGTGGAAACTGAGTTCCCAAATGAGCCATAGAGATATTAGAAAGAACGTTTTTAGTGTCATAGTAGTTGACAAATGGAATGCATTAGAAAGTGATGTGGTGGAGGCTGACTCCATACACAGTTTCAAATGTAATTATGATAGAGCCCAATAGGCTCAGGAACCTGTACACCTGTTGATTGACAGTTGAGAGGCGGGACCAAAGAGCCAGAGCTCAACCCCCGCAAATACAACTAGGTGAGTACACACACACAAACACACAAATACACCCAATCAATAGAAGATCCCACTATTGGCGGCGGTGTGAGACCACAATCACCACACCATCAGAGTCTGTTTAACCAAACATCCCATTTTTCCTTTACGAGGTGGGGGGGGGGGGAGGTCCGTGCTGCAGGTGGGGGAGGGGGGGGGGTGTTTGTGGCCAGGTGGGGGGAGGCAGGGGGGGTCGAGGGTGGAGGGTAGTTGGGGTAATTACCTTGAACCACGACAACACAAGTGACTGCCACCAATTAAACGGCAATTCCGTGCACCTGTGGCTGCAATGGCAGCGTTTAGACACGAATTGGCCCAGGTGTTTAGTATTGTGGAAATGGGGGGGGGAGGGGGGAGGGGGATGATGATGATGTAGCAGAGTGGAGAGGGAGGGATGGGGGGGGGGGATAGGGAATAGGAGGAAGGAGGACCGACGAAAGAATAGAAGGGGTGAAGAATAGAAACCCATCCTCCTGTTCAGATAGTACTTTTTGTAACTCTGTGCTCCATAGTACAAACCTTGACGTACTAAGAAATTAGATAGTAGAATTTGGTACTATCCACTTTATAGAGTCCCCCGAAAACAAACTTAAATATACCTAGGCCTAGTATAGCACATATATATAATATATTAGGCCTCAGAAAGCGTGTATTAGGCCTACGAAGGTTAGGTTAATTTAAGTTGTCCTTGCAACATAATTATCAAAAAAAATCCTGTTTGACCAAACACAATAGTAACGATTGCTACTGTCTAATTGCCCATTACGTCATACATGTACTATGGTGCTCATCGTTACTATAAGTACTAAACAAGAGGATGAGCTGAAGAACAGCGACGGCAAAGAATAAGATATAAGATATATGAATAAGAATAAGATATAATAATAAGATATATAAAATAAGAAAATAACAAAGCAAAATAAGAAATAACAGCAAAATAAGAAATAACAGCAAAATAAGAAATAACAGCAAAATAAGAAATAACAGCAAAATAAGAAAAGACGTGAACAGTGAAGATTGAAGAAGTGAAAGTGCTTAAAATATAAGGATGGGTTGATTTGTGGTGGCGCAGGAGGCGTGGGGGAGGGAGGGAGATCTCCCTAATAGATATGATAAAAAACATATCTATTATCAAGAACTTTCTCCTGATGATTACCTGATCTTACCCCCTCCTTCCAGTTTACATATATCTCCCTCCCTCACCGAGTTTACATATGTGTACTCCCCTCCCAGTTTACATATGTGTACTCCCCTCCCAGTTTACATATGTGTACTCCCCTCCCAGTTTACATATGTGTACTCCCCTTCCAGTTTACATGCATGACAAGTGCCAAATATGCTCAGATCCGCTGGCTATAAGCCCCGTAATACCTTTAGCCCAATGGTCAACTAATGTCCATTTAAAACACGAATATAAGCAATTAGTTTTGCAGTGTCTATTGCAAATGATTTGCCGGATGAATATGTATTAATATAATTCTCCCGATAAAAGTATGTCATCCGGATTTAGGTTCATAAACCGGCCAACGGCACAGCTCACCAAACAATTTGTATATTAATTTTTAATTATTTATTAGTATTATTTTAAAGGAACTAGGATATATTTACTCAACATTTCGTAGTGTCATCGATTCTAAGGTCAACAGTCGTTAATCACAGCACGGGCCGGGAGCTGAAGCCCACCAACAGGTAACTACATATCTGGCCCCTTGTTCCGTCCCAGATTAGCCTTATCGGCGTCATTAACAATATATTCGACATATCATCACCGGCGACAATGATGAATTAAATCCTTTAACCAGACGAGCTTCTGGTTCCTGTAGTGAATAATTGCTGGGGGCTCCCCTAACAAGCAGGCAGGCAATTAGGCAGTCCGGCCTTCATGTAGACAGGAAGGTGGACACGTAATGGGCAAAACGGGAAAGCAAGCAGGCAGGCAGAAAGGTAAGAGCAGTTGCCATTTGAGCAGATATGGCAACGCCACCAAGTGGGGGAGTGAGAGGGTGGTAGATGTGTGGGAACCTGCTCGGCCTGACCTTTTCGCATACCACATGGCTCCTGCAACACACACACACACACACACACACACACACACACACACACACACACACACACACACACACACACACACACACACACACACACACACAGGGGGCCTCGTAGCCTGGTGGATAGCGCGCAGGACTCGTAATTCTGTGGCGCGGGTTCGATTCCCGCACGAGGCAGAAACAAATGGGCAAAGTTTCTTTCACCCTAAGTGCCCCTGTTACCTAGCAGTAAATAGGTACCTGGGAGTTAGTCAGCTGTCACGGGCTGCTTCCTGGGGTGTGTGTGTGTGTGTGTGGTGTGGAAAAAAAAAAAAAAAAAAGTAGTTAGTAAACAGTTGATTGACAGTTGAGAGGCGGGCCGAAAGAGCAAAGCTCAACCCCCGCAAAACCACAACTAGTAAACACAACTAGTAAACACACACACACACACGCACACACACACACGCACACACACACACACACACACACACACACACACACACACACACACACACACACACACACACACACACTCACACACACACAGCATTCCACTTCAACTGATTTTTCAGGCATCCCCTGTGTACAGGAGTTGTAGCAGACGTGTGGAAAAAGGCTAACATAGATCCATTCTACAAAAGTGGTTGCAGGGACGACCCCTCAATTATAGACCTGTAGCATTGACAAGTGTAATAGTCAAAATATTGGAAAATATAATTAAAACTAAATGGGTAGAACATCTAGAGAAAAACGATATAATATCAGACAGACAATATGGTTTTCGACCTAGAAGATCCTGTGTTAGAATTTACTCAATTTCTATGATCGAGCCACAGAGATTTTACAGGAAAAAGATGGTTAGGTTGACTGCTCTATCTGGACCTAAAAAAGGCTTCCGACAGAGTTCCACGTAAGAGGTTGTTCTGGAAACTAGAACATATTGGAGGGTTGACAGGTAAGCTTCTAACATGGATGAAAGATTTCCTAAATGACAGAAAAATGAGGGCCGTAATAAGAGAGAAAGTATCGGATTGGAGGAATGTCACGAGTGGAGTACCACAGGGTTCAGTTCTTGCACCGGTAATGTTCATTGTCTACATAAACGATCTACCAGTTGGAATACAGAATTATATGAGCATGTTTGCTGATGATGCTAAGATAATAGGAAAAATAAGAAACCTAGATGATTGTCATGCCCTTCAAGAAGACCTGGACAAAATAAGTATATGGAGCAACACTTGGCAAATGGAATTTAATGTGAATAAATGCCATGATAAGGAATGTAGAATAGGAGAACATAGAACCCACACAACCTATAAATTATGTGAGAAATCTTTAAAGAATTCTGACAAAGATAGGGATCTAGGGATGGTTCTAGATAGAAAACTATCACCTGAGGACCACATTAAGAACATTGTGCGAGGAGCCTATGCTACACTTTCTAACTTTAGAATTGCTTTTAAATACATGGATAGAGAAATACTAAAGAAATTGTTCACGACTTTTGTTAGACCAAAGCTGGAATATGCAGCGGTTGTGTGGTGCCCGTATCTTAAGAAGCACATCAACAAACTGGAAAAGGTGCAACGACATGCCACTAAGTGGGTCCCAGAACTGAAGGACAAGAGCTACGAGGAGAGGTTAGAGACATTAAATATCCAAAAACTAGAAGATAGAAGAAAAAGAGGTGATATGATCACTACGTACAAAATATTAACAGGAATCGATAAAATCGATAGGGAAGAATTCCTGAGACCTGGAATTTCAAGAACAAGAGGTCATATATTGAAACTAACGAAACAAAGCTGCAGGAGAAATATAAGAAAATTCACTTTTGCAAACAGAGTGGTAGATGGTTGGAACAAGTTAGGTGAGAAGGTGGTGGAGGCCAAAACCGTCAGTAATTTCAAAGCGTTATATGACAAAGAGTGCTGGGAAGACGGGACACCACGAGCGTCGCTCTCATCCTGTAACTACATTTAGGTAATTACACTTAAGTAATTACACACACACACACTTGAGGCGGCACCAAAAAGCCAGAGCTCAACCCCCGAAAACACAACTAGGTGAGTACACACACAAACGAGGGGGGCCTAACGGCTGAGTGGATAGCGCTCGGGATTCGTAGTCCTAGAGTCCGGTAATCTATCCCCGGCGGAGGGAAAAACACGTGGACAGAGTTTCTTTCACCTTTATGCCTCTGTTCACCACGCAGCAAATAGGTACCGGGGAGTTAGACAGCTGCTACGGGCTGCTTCATGGGGATGGGTGTTCGTGTGTAAGAGAAATATATGTAGTGACATAATGGAGGAAATCAGTACAGTGTGTGCACCTCCCACCAATTAGT